>NC_070604.1:49026522-49286522 GCF_027172205.1 Podarcis raffonei
CTGCACCTGCTCCTCCTCCAGAGACCCAGGGCTCCTGATCTTTATCCCCTGCCTTTAAGCTGCCTGATTCCTATTATCCAAAGTCAAACAGCGTTCTCTACATTCACGCCTCCAGCACTTGGCATGAAATTAATAAGCCTGGCTGATATATTTCCCTGGAAGCCTGCCACTCTTTAACAGTGGTGTTAGATTAAAAATTTTGGCATGGTTAATGAACAGGGAAAAGCCGAAGCCAAAAGTTTCATGCAGCAATGCAAAGATTTGGGGGGGGGGGTGTTATGAAAAGAATACCAACTTTGTTCACATTTTCTGAATGCCATCCTAATTACAGAGCTAGACAACACATACAAGAGAATAGACAGAGCTGGAAGAAAGGGCATGTTCTTATCCTGCCCTCGCATTTAGATTTTTATCGCCAGTCTTTTCAATTGTGCACTATTCTGCTAGATTATCTCAAAAAGCAATAATAGCTGTTTGTGCTTATAATAAAGGGGGGAAGGGGGCTGCCTTGCTATTAACTGCAGTTACAGAAAGACTCACGCCAGAAAGCTGAGATTCACATTTGAACGTCAAGCAGGAACCTCACAACCGTTGGGAGCATTAAGACATCAGAGCTTCTGAACCAAAGGCGGGAGTCGGGCTTCCGGGTGATGAGAAGCAGGCAGGAATAAATGTATTTAAACTGGAGACTGAGGAAAGTGACTATCAGAGGAATGCATTTAGGGCTGGAGACCAGATTTGGATACCAATTGTCATAGGATGCAAGGTATTTTGAGTCCCTTTTATTCAACATTTAATTTGAGATGTACCTTTGCTGTATTTAGGGACAGTGAATTAACTGTGCGCCATTTTCTTAAGGTCAGCCTAGGCTCCAAGTGCCCACCTCCCTCTTTACCATTAGTCTAAGCCACAAAGCCTAGGGCTTGCCGATCAGAAGGTTGGTGGTTCGAATCCCCGCGATGGGGTGAGCTCCCATTGCTTTGTCCCTGCTCCTGCCAACCTAGCAGTTTGAAAGTACATCAAAGTGCAAGTAGATAAATAGGTACCGCTCTAGCAGGAAGGTAAATGGTGTTTCCATGCGCTGCTCTGGTTTGCCAGAAGCAGCTTAGTCATGCTGGCCACATGACCTGGAAGCTGTACAGTACACTGGCTCCCTCAGCCAGTAAAGCAAGATGAGTGCCACAACCCCAGAGTCATCTGCAACTGGACCTAATGGTCAGGGGTCCCTTTACCTTTACCTTTAAGACCAAGAGAAAGTTTTCTGCAGGTCTGTATTTCAGAGTTATGCTAGAGAGCCATATATAATCTTGTCAATAAATCAGTTACGTTACCAACCCCTGTACGAACTTGGATCCAATAATCTGAAAGGTCTGACACTGCAGTCAGGACTTTCAAATCACCCTGTTGATGTCGCCTCAGACACAATTTGCTGGAGTCATTTGGTTGCCTGTCAAGTACAAATGATGTTCATACTTGTGCAACTTATTCCTCTGTTAAGCAGGACAGCTCCTGCTTTTTCTCAAAGCTCCTTCTCTAGGCTCAATTCTTCATTCAGTTTTTCCATTCAATTCTAATGCCCCTCCTCCACCACCCCATTTCCCTCCTTATCCTGTTCCTATTGCTCATATATCAAACAGGCATCTCTTCTCCCTCTGTTTTAGATTGTGTCACTTCTTGATATTGCACAGCACTCACCACTACCACCAGTACTGTGCCTGGATAGAACTTGTACGTCCAACCATTTCTTAGTTTATTCAATATGCTTCTAAGGCATGCCAGGAACTACTGGTGCAAATACTGTATTTAATCCTGGCCTATGACCCTGATTTGGTACATATCTATACAATGGCACACACATTTTTACAATTCCATATACCTCTGGTTTCCCCCAGTCTCACTCACTAACATACTCCACTTAAAATACATACCAAAAAATCCGGGAAAGTTATCCCACTCTGAAGGTGTCGCTGATCACTAAGAACTGCCAGCATACCCTAAGGCAATTGGCAGAGCCTTCAACCATTATCGTCAGTAGGATATCTGCCATACCAGACATCTGGACCAGTTCTGTGACCCTCCTTCTATAAAAATCACCTCAGTAAAGCTGAGGGGTGCTTTGGCTTATGGGTAGTAAGAAACAAGTGCATTCTTTTAAAGGGATTGATTGCTTTAGAGATCATGAATAAAATCATGATTCTTAGTGCCACAAAAAAATAAAAGTAAAAGCATACCATGGCCCAGCAGTCTGTCCCTCCACTAGCAGAGAATGAGTTTGGTGACACAGATTATGGGGAATGCTGGGTGCATGAAGTCAAAAGAGTGTCAGAAACCACTGCTTCCCCAGATGAACCCCCCACCCTGGAGGGGAGCCTCTGGTGCCAGTGATGCCTTCATCTGACTGTATGAAGAAGTAGGTCTGGCTCCTCCTCTTCAGAACCCTCAACAGTACAGGAGGACACTCTTCAGGTGCCACACCACACGCAGTGGCAGTAGGAGTCTCTCCACCTCAACTGAGGTCAGCCCCCACAGATGTAACCTTGAAACACCAGTCTGATGTGAGGCCTCCATAACCTCTCATTTGACTCCAGACCACTATTAGGAGGTTGCACCTCTTGAGAGCCTTATATCCAATTTCAATATGTACTTGGTTCCACAGTGAGCTGACCATGGTCCTGATCTCCTGCAAACTAGTTCTAGACTTCTGCTGAGCTTTGACCTCCCACTAGGCCCCAGACCGGAACAGGATAAACAGTCAATAATCATTTCTACATAACTGAATCTCTATAATGAATCTACATGAAACTGTTAGTGGAATGAGGTTGCATGATGCAGGCAGAATTAACTGGGCAGGTTTCATTCGGAGCTTCAGTTATTGGCCTGAACATTTAAGTTTTCCTGGTCCAGTCCCATAATGAAAACCTCATAGATGGAGTCAGGTCTGCCTTTATGGAAAAGTATTATCAACCAGCAAGACTTTTCCCTCAAAAGATACCCCAAAGTTAAAACTAAAGGTTCTTAGCTTTTGGCACCCAATAGACAATTTTTAATCAAAATGCAAGAGTAAAGATAAATTTAAAAACATATCCTAGGTTTCCTATATAATGGAGTTCTTTGTTTTCATCCAGATAAGAAATTCTTAACTTACTTAGACAGACATCTGGGGAAATTGTGTACCTGGGCAAACAAGCATAACACTGCTCTTCCAAGCAATAATTTATCGAATGGCTACCGATACATAGAACAAGTAAGACCTGCAACAAAATGTTGCAGTGTGAAGTGCTCCTATTCAAGGTTCAAGCCAGCCAGCTACCCAGCCATGCTTTCTTCCAAGATACTACATTTCATTCCACCCATGGTTTTCTGGCTACCTTTCCAACCTTCAGTCAGCATTCAGTCTTCATAGATGTTCAGTCTTCATTGAATTCTTTTGGGAGCCCCCTCTTTTTTCCTAATTTTTTGTATTTCTGAAACCTTTGGATTCACCCAGCCCTTCCAATATTTTCACCCTGCGCACCATAATTCCATTTGTGTTGCATAAGGATCCACACTTACCCATGATCATTGGAAATATAGGGAACTAGTGAGAAGTGCCTGGATATGTTGCCTGTGGAATACTCCTGTTCAGGGTTGCTGCCAGCCAGCTATTGTCTCTTCCACTCCCCTGTTTTTCCAGTTGTTTTGCCCCTACAACAGTCAACTAAAATTCCATGACCACTGAGCATGCTGTCTTCATTGGGCTGCTTTTACACACACACACACACACACACACACACACACACACACCCCTTAAGGGTTTTTTACGTAAGGATTTTTTTGTTTTGCAAACTACAGGATAACTCCAAATCTGTCAGTACCATCCTGCTGTGCATTAATGGGGCCAGTTGGGCAATATAAGGACTTGCCTTCAGGAAATGAGTTTGCTATTAGTATTTCAGATGTTAGGAATTTAAAGCCCATTCTTCCCTGAAGGCCATATTTGTATTAAAGAGAAAACAGACACCCTAATTCATTCCAGCGAATAAAACTTTAACAAATGACTCAGGGGAACTGGCAGCATCCCATCTACTTTTGGGGGGTGGGGTGGGGGTGCTACCCAGGTTCACGCCACCCGCGGCTTTGCTATCTTTTATTGTTGCTTTGAGGAGGCAGGCTCATTCTGGGCTCAATTGCTGAGTGTTGACCTTTTGGTAACAAAATGATTAATCTTCTCGGAGCCTAAGAGTATAATTCAACATCTATCTTCAGTTCCAAAGAAGAGAAGAGAAGAGAAGAAAAATCTATTTGCACACAGACAGAGACGCAAACACGAAACACCTGATTCAAACACCCTCTCACCTTCTCACTTCCCCTTTGCTGGAACACTAAAGGGATAGACACAGAGAGAGATGGAAGGCGCTGTGTTCTATCCCTTGGGCCTTCCTGACACCCTGCCAGGATTCCAATTGGCTTCGGCTCCCAGGGCAGACGCTTAGCTGTATCTCTCAACAGGAACCGTGAAGCTGAGTGGTGTCTGCCTATCACGGAGAGAGGGAAGGGCACAGATCACACTGTGCTGCAAACAAAAAACAAAAAACAAACCCCGCTTAGGACAGGGTGCCAAATGCTCAGCTCAACACGACCATTTCCAAGTAATTTAACATCATCCGTGTCCCCTGACTTTGAATCCACCGATGGCGAGATTTCTCTGATGCTTTCGTTTTTAGACTATTTCTATGAACATTTCTTAGATAAAGGAAAAAGAAGTTTCAAAATTCCCAATGTGGGAGTAACTGCGATAGACTTGCAGTGATGAAAACAACCACAGAGTTTTGCGGCACCCTAAAGGCGAACGAATTTCTTATGGCATACATCATCTCTAGAAAGCGGAAGTCAATTCACGTGGCTTCGGTATATCAAATCAATTCTCCAAAATCCTGCTACCCCTGGTAGCTTTCAAGATAAATGCAAATAAGCACTGAGTTGAAGTTGATTTAACCAGTGGCTGGCTTTGCAACATCTGTTCTATAAACACCTTGGGATCTGTAATGTCTCGTTGTTTGCTGGTGTATGAGTTGTGGTGATAAGAACTAGCTCTGCTCACCTGTGGCACAAACTCGCTTAACAGCCTTAGTCAAACCATCCTCCCTCTGACTTTGTCCACTCCCTACCACACAATCTGCAATACTGAGGATAATAGCACAGTGATGTTGTAATCCTTACAAATAAATAATGTAAGCAGGGTGCTTGGAACACTACATGCAAATGCTAGGTATTATTCTTATTATTTACCATGACCTTTTAATGCCATATTTGTGGGAGAAGGGTGGCTTGCATCATACATATGTTGAAATCCTTCACTTTATTCCCATATGAATTGCAAACAGTCATGTTCTAGCTCAGAACAGGGAAGAATAAACAAGAAAAGGGTGTGCAACACTAAATGTGCATTTAATGTGGCAATCCCCCTTTGCAAACACACACATGACAATCCTGTACAAAGAATGCTGCAGAGAGATGATCACCTCAAATAGAATTGTTTTTAAGAGTTCTAAGCAGAAGCCTACCAGAATCTCATTTCTCTCAGGCGACTGCAGCCAGGAAAGCCACATTTTTAAGAGCCCTGCCCAGCAGAAAACACCCCACCTTCCAGTCCTTCTGATTTTCTGGAAGTAATTGAGAAGTGAATTGCTGCATGGGGGAGAACAGGGTGAATATGTTCTCTGGTTGTATTTTGCTGGCAGTGATTGGTGCATAACTTCATAAAACTTCATAAGCAATAAATACATCATACAATAGACTGCGCACAAATCTCAAAAAGTGAGTGAACTGGTGATTGAGAGTCTGCTGACGCATGAGCAAATAAGGTTGTCTTCAGTTGTCAGCAGAAGCACATCAAAGAAGGTGCTTGCTAGAGCTCAGAGGAGAGAATGTTTGATAAGATAGGTGCCACCACAAATAAAGCCCTTTTCCTGGTTGCCCCTTAGCAACTGTCTAACAATAATTGCCATATGCCCTCCCAGTATGAGTCTCAGGGCACTTAAAAAAAAATCCAGTGAGATTCAGTTTCATGCCAGCAAGTTAAGGCTGCACTTCCACACACAAAATGGACGGTTTACAGTAAGTAAAGTGAGGGGCACATAGGAAGTTGCCTTATGCTGAGTCAGATCATTGGTCCATCTACGACAGTAATTGTTCACACTGACTGGCAAAGGTTCTCCAGGTGTTCAGGCATTGTCTGCCTCCCAGCCCTACCTGGAAACACCATAGTTTGAGTTTCGGAAAATTGATACTCAACCAATGAGCTACAGCCCTTCCCCCAAAATGTACTGGGAAAACGTTCCTGCAAGTATGGGATAGCAACTGCTTTTCATGACATAGCATAAACTTCCCACAAAGAAATCAAAACATATGCTCGATTGCCAGCCAATAATGTATAGCCTGCCCACAAACTGCACAGACAAATAAGAATGAATGGTCATTAAATCTGGAAGCAACGGCAAAAAGCTTTGTTTGGAACATTTGCCCCACTGCTTTTAGGAAAAATGATTTGGGTGATAGGCAGTGTGGAGCTCCCTAAAGGAAGCAAAGGTGGTTGGCAGATTTTATCTCATGATCATATGTTAAATGCATTTGCCTTCTGTCAGCTGTTATTGCTTGATGCCGAGGCAGAGGCTCCTTGCCCTCCGTGGGCCAGGTCTTTCTAGTGTTGCTGTTGCTAGCTGAAATGGATGAGCCTTCCAGCGATACCAGTGGCACAGAGGGCAGGAGGAAAAGGCATTTTGGTGCGAGTCCACTTTGTGTTCCTAGCCCCAAGCACTGCCTCCAGCCACTTGCACTTGCTTAAGAGGATCATTTGTCACTGATGTTTGCTTCGAGCATCAGCACAAGGCAATGGTGTTGGAAAATAAACAAAGTTAATGGCCAGGCATGGAGCCAGCAGAGATTATGGGTAGTATTAATATTCTTCACTTGCTCGTATCTTTTCAAAAGTCTGACCTTAATTGCAGACATCCTTCTTATCGCCAGCAATCCTGAATCCACATAGACTGTCGTAAATCCTGTTGAGCTCAACAGGATCTCTTTGGGAATTGTAAGTTCACGCATAATATTAGGAACCCAGGCAGAAGCCATAACTGGCCACTGTGGCCTTTGCTCACGATACTATCAGCCAGACTTTCCACTTTTTTTTACATCCATTTTTTTTAACATCTTCCAAACAACACACACATTTAAACTTATTTTAAATCACGTTTGCTTTGGGGTTCATGTAGCAGGGTGTTGTTTCATGAAGGCTTCTTGAAATGCTTATGAAGGGCCAGTCCTATCATTTGCCACAGCTCAGCAACTGCCTCAGACAGCAGGTGAAGCTCCCCTCCTGAGCCCAACAACCATGCATCTCTGTTGGGTGACACAGCTGTGTCTGCCACCAAGCCTCTCCTGAACCCCCTAAGCTTGCCTCCTTCCCTCAGGTATGAGTGGAGGATGCTACCCCATTGTCAGAGTTGAAACAAAGTTCAAATGCCAGCCCTGTATACGGGATGCAGGGGCACCATTTTGTCCTTCCCCTCAGACAGCAAATTTCTTGGGCCAGCCCTGCTCAGATGTAAAGAAGAGAAGCCCTGCACAACCTGAGCATATAATCTGCCTTACACTTAGTAGGAATGTTTGTATCTGTCTACATCTGCTCCATTTGGCATGGATACATTCCATTCCATCCTAGTTCTGCATTAGTCTGCATTTTTTAAAATCTGCATTAAAGTGTATTTTACCACAAAACACATATTTAAATACATATTTTATCACATTGTGAATGCACAATGAATATATATATATATATGAGATACCTTGATACCTCTCTCTCTATATATATGAGATATGTGATACCTTGGTTTACAACCATAATCCATTCTGGAGATTCAGTTGTAAACCAAAATAGGTTATAACTCCTTCTTTGGAGGTCTTTAAGCAGAGGCTTGACAACCATATGTCAGGAGTGCTCTGATGGTGTTTCCTGCTTGGCAGGGGGTTGGACTCGATGGCCCTTGTGGTCTCTTCCAGTTCTATGATTCTATGATTCTAAGGCGCACTTTCACCAATAGGGCCTAAAAAAATGGGTTGTAATCCCAAAAAAGGCTTCAGGGTTTGACATGGTTGTAATCCAAAACAGTTGTAATCCAGAACGGTTGCAAACCAAGGTACCACTGTACACACAGCTGAAAACTATACTGCAAAATTCAGAGAACTGCAATTCTGAAGGACAATTATGTTCCAAGCCTTACAATCAGTCCAAAAGGTGCAGATCAGGAAAGTTTGCACTGGCCTTCACAGAAACTGAATTCGTCAAGCATCACTAGCCTTGAGATCGCTCCTTGGTCCATCTGGCCCAGTATTGTTTACTGACACGAACAGTTACTCTCCAGGGTCCCAGGGTGAGGTCATGCAAATTGCGAGAGTTATGAGCTAAAACCCTTTCCCTTGTTCACTGCTACACCAAATTCAATCCACCAGCTAGTTATGGTGGCCTGCTTGTGGTTTGAGAAACCTCCCTTTTTTGGCAGGATTGATGAGCTGGTGAAGCAATGGCATATGACAGGTGGGCTGTGCTCAGCTTGTTGGGTCACAAGCTGTACATTCCCAAGTTAGGGTAAAACTATATTGTGATGGTTGGCAAGAGGTCACTACAGGTAATGGCAGCTTTGCAGAATGTTATCTAAATTTGATTTTGAAGCAGCTACCATTCTCTTCCCCACGGTGTCCCAGGGTGGTGCTAGGCCTAGTTTATCATGGAAGGATGCTAAAAGGGGGGGGGGAGGCTGCCAAGACAGTTACTGCTACTGTTACCTTGGAGGGTGGGGGGGAGAAGGTGTACTGCTCTTGCACTGCTAACAGCGAGGCCCATCCCCTGTGATACTATTGGGGAACTGGAGGTTGCATTGAGCTTCAGCTGCCCCCGAGTAAGTCATCTTCAAAAGAAATGAGTGTAACAGGCCACTAGAAGGAAAAAATAAATAAATAAAATATCGTCTCTGATTAGCGTAAAATGCTTTATAGCCATTTGTATTCCTGAGAAGATCAAGCCCTGACCTTGGACACCCTGTAGCAATTGTTTCTATGCCCAGCTTTCTGCTTTAGCCGGTGAATAGTACGAAGGATGGAACTGGTAATGTTCATTTGCCACGCACTAGTGATAAGCTAAGCCAACAAAAGTATGAAGAAAATGCATGAAGTACCACACAGAACTGAAAATCAAATCCCCTTTCTGCATCAGTGTCAAATTTTTACTTCCTGACATGATAAGAGTTCAGTGGGAGGGATGCCAGCTGATTAAAATACACAGATAGGGACCACTGGAATGGCATTCAGCTAAACCAAATCTTCTACTGCCCTCTTGTGGTTTTTGTCAGAGTAGCATAGAGCAGTTTCTGGCAATGAAATTCTGCGTCCAGGTAATGCTATGAATTAACAGCTGTACTATATGAGGTGTTTTTTTTTTAAAAAGGCCTAATGTTCGCTGTCTCTAGAATTCTTGAGCCAGTCCACATGGAAAGAGCAGTGGACAGGACAGTGTGGTGGTTATCCCTAAATCATTGAATGCCATTGTGGGAAAACATGGCATAAGGTGTCAGTAAAAAAGGGAGAAAATCTAAATGGTAAAAATAAAATCTCAAAGCATTTATAACTTCCACTCTTTTGCCTAAAGCAAGGTTGGGGAACCTGTGGCCCTCCAAATGTTCTAGGACTACAGATCCTATTATCCCTGACCATCAACCATGCTGGCTGGTGCTGATGGAAGCCGGAGTTCAACAACATCTGGAAGGACAAAGGTTCTTCAAACCACGTCTAAAGCAACATTCAAAGTTTGCTTTATGCTGAGATGCACATCTTTTGATCATCTGGGCCACTGGCCTACAATTGGTGGCTCATGATCCACAAGTGGGCGATAGCAGTTCACCAGCCAAACAATACATACTAAACTTCATGTATTTAAAGGGATAGGTTCACAAAATGCACATACAACATGGGAAAATGCATTCAGTCAGGGGGAAATTCTTGCAAAAAAAAAGTATATTAGTCAAAACTACATACAAAGAGGTGCTTATTAGGAGAAATTTGCACAAAATGCTAATGAATATTCCTGACACCCTCCACATTTTCACAGCGATTTGAGAACTGAATTTCAGATTGAAAAAATGGGAAACTTAGTGGCAGATTTGACCGCCCCTACTGTAGAAAAATTTAATAATTTTTTAAAATAGATCTAAAGTTCCTACAGAATACTATCCTACTACAGAGTAACACCACAAACGATGGATTCCTTTCTGCATATTTAGGTCAAACTTGCCATGAAGAACACAAAACCACTATATAACATCTTCAGCTTAAAGACTGCCTGCTTGACAGTTTATCACCCCCAGTGCAGCAGTCTTCATCATTATCCACTTTTAAGCTCTGCAACAGCTATAACTATGTGGTTGCTTTATAGCTACAGATTTTCTAAACTCTGTATGTGATCGTGCAATTTTAAGCTTAAAGTAATGGAGACTTCAGGGCCATTGCAGTGCTTTCAAGCTACTTGAGGACACTGGTGTACTTCTAAACTCAATGGGGTCTAAGTCTTTGGACACTGAAATGGGCTATTTTCCTACTCCGAGTAAGGTCTTTATGTCCTTATTCAATATTTGCACTACCTGCAATCCAGATCCATGTCCTAGTTCACATGTCAGATGGGAAACAGGTTGATGAAAGAGACACAAATGCCATTAAGGAGCCTGGCTATTCCAACCCATGTCTCGGTTTGCTGTAAAAGACACCTACATTTCTGGCTTGCTCTGCATTAAGTATAGAAACCAGCAGTGGAAGAAACCTTTCTTCATTTTTTAAAAAAAGATATATCCCTAAATGTTCTGAGGCATAGATCATTGAGGGCTACAATTGATTAATGGTCTGTGAACTGCCTAGAGAATACAGTTATATGAAGAGGAACATAATATAAATGTAATGTGATAAATGAATGAATGAATGAATGAAAAGAATAGTAGGGCTACCATCCATCAAACTAAGAAGTGGCAGTTGCCCTGCCTGATTTTCACTGTAAGGATTCAAAGCATCTTGGCTTTGGGTCCTGGAAGACCTGCCCCCTGCCTTGCAGGCCTTTTTCCACCTGGCCTGGGAGGACAGGGCCCGGACTGACTCCAGCTACAAAAGCTGAGGCTGCTGAACAGACACTTGGACTGAGATATAGTTTGAGGGGGGTTGTTGGTGGGTTTTCTCTCTCTTTATCTTAGATCTTATTATGATTTATGTGGAAATTATTTAATTTGGTTGTGTACTTTTTGATCTTTTACTATTTGTGACTACTTTTGTTATGTTTGTAGTGATGTAATTTTGCCATGTTGAAAGCCACCTTGAGCATGGTTTTAATTATGGAAAGGCAGCATACAAATAAAATGATGTATGTATATAAGCAATATTTTCCATTATTGGGGCGCTGAGGCTTTTAGGTATACAGTGAAACCTCAGTTCCCGAACGAAATCCATTCCGGAAGCCCGTTCGGCTTCCAAAACATTCAAAAACATTCCCATTGGTTGCAAGAGCTTCTTGCACTCAGCGGAAGCCGCGTTGCACATTTGGGTTCCAAAAAACATTCGAAAATGGAAGCATTTACTTCCAGGTTTTTGGCATTCGGGAACTGAAATGTACGAGAACGAAGATGTTGTGGTTCGAGGACCCGACCCCCGCAATGTGAAATGAATACGCAAGGACACATGATATAAGGTTAATGGGCAAGAAAAGGCCACAACTTTATTGATTACAGCAGTGAAAAGGTATTGGCTTAGGCATTGGATGTCTAAAACAAGGGGGTTTATTCACCAGTAGGTGGAGCCTGTTGATGCTAATCCAACTATAAGCTCTCCCCTGATGTCACCGAGGGTCGTGCCATGGCCTCCCGCCAAGCAGGCATCGGACAGAGTACACGACCGCCAGATTCCTTTAACGGAATACCCAAAAATTGAAGGCATAGGCGATGGCCACACCTAGCCCTTCGACACACCACAACACATTATTCCAATGCCTAACCTACCCACCAATACCACAAAAGTTGTGACGATTGCTACGAGGTAGGCGAAAAAACCAAAAAGCCTAATGCCAAATGGAAAAATTCCTACCAGGCCCCCTGGACAACCAGGGCGACCAACCTAAGGTCCATAGCAAGGCCAATAAACTAAGACCCTGAGCTCAAAGGGAGTGGAGGGTGGGTGACTCACGACAAGACAAAGGAGAAGAATAAGGCCGAGGAGAGGCTGGCGCTGCAGCAAAAGGCTGCTGTAAACGCCCCCTCGGAGGCACCTGGTTGGGTGCCTGCCGAGGGGCGTGGGCGCCAGCCAGGTGAGAGGAGGCGGCAGGGGGCTAACGCCCCCTGCTAGGGGCGGAGCTTGGGCTCCCACCCACAACCACTCCCCTCTCTTCCAGGGAGGAGAGTCTTTTGGGAACCAAGGTTCCACTGTATCTGGAAGAACAGGGGAGACTTGAAACATGTCCCTTCATATTGAGGGCACTGAGTTGGTTACATAAAATTGTTTCAGGGTATTATGTAGCCTATCTTTTTTTGTCACTTGTGCCCTTAATGTTGCAAGGCTGTGCAGAAGATTGAGAGGATTTGAAACCCTTTCCATACAGTCAGGAGTAATGGGACAATCACATAGAAGGGTCATAGCCCATGGTAAACCATGTTTAATGGTAAAGGTAGGTACCCCTGCCCGTACGGGCCAGTCTTGACAGACTCTAGGGTTGTGCGCTCATCTCACTCTAGAGGCCAGGAGCCAGCGCTGTCCGCAGACACTTCCGGGTCACATGGCCAGCATGACGAAGCTGCTCCAGCGAACCGGCACCAGAGCAGCACACAGAAACGCCGTTTACCTTCCCGCCAGTAAGCGGTCCCTATTTATCTACTTGCACCCGGGGGTGCTTTCGAACTGCTAGGTTGGCAGGCGCTGGGACCAAGCAACGGGAGCACACCCCGCCGCGGGGATTCGAACCGCCGACCTTTCGATCGGCAAGCCCTAAGCGCTGAGGCTTTTACCCACAGCGCCACCCGCGTCCCATGTTTAATGGTAGCACCCCAAAATAGCACTTTTGTGGGAATCAAAAACAATCCTAAGGAGAGCAGGACTTACAGTGATAGGGGTGTGAACCTGCCACTTTTTAGTTTGATGTAGATCAGTCCTATTATTCTTCTATAATGAATTGCAAGATGGTGACAGGTTATGGAACTACAGGTACTTAATTGGATCCTGCTGATTAGGCTCACAGAAACTAAACTAGCTTCTAGTTAAATATCCTCATTAAAGCAGCATGGTCATTAACAATATAAAGATTATCTGTAGTGCCCAACTAGGCACTGGGGTTTGCGTGTGAGAAACTATTAAAAGTCCCAGGTGCTCCTACTTCTTCGTTCAAGAAAGGTCCTCTAGCTTGCCTATACAGTGGTACCTCGGGTTAGACACCTTAGGTTACAGACTCCACTAACCCGGAAATAGTACCTCGGGTTAAGAACTTTGCTTCAGGATAAGAACAGAAATCGTGCAGCAGCAGTGCAACAGCAGTGGGAGGCCCCATTAGCTAAAGTGGTGCTTCAGGTTAAGAACAGTTTCAGGTTAAGAACAGACCTGCCGAACGAATTAAGTACTTAACCCAAGGTACCACTGTATATTTTATGTTAAATAGCATTGGAGATATTCTAGTGCCCTGTTGTACTCCATAGCACAACAGCCTGGGGGTGAGAAGAACTCATCCAATACTACCTTCTGAGAGCTTCTGTAGGCCATCTCCCATAGTCAGTCTAGGAGAATACCATGGCTGATATCAAAAGTTAATACGAGATCTACTAAGGGCAACAGAGTCCCCTGTCCCTCTCCCAGCTGAGGTCATCCACCACCAGATTCAATCCCAAACCCAGATGTGAGCCCAAATTAGAAAGGATTGCCCAAAAATGTATGCCAGATAAGATTGCACAATATTGGGAGGTGGGGACATACAAAGGGAGTTCAGGTTGAAATGGGTATTCAACTGGTAATTCTCCTGTGATTTGTTTATAAATACTTTGACTGTAAGAGCAAGCAATCTTGCAGTGCAAAGGAATATGTGAGAAACATTTTACTGGCCCATCCAACACTATATCTAGCCAGGTATTCTGTCCCCCAGTAATGGCCGAAAGCAGCTGCTATAGGAGATGCCTACAAAACAGAAAGGGCACCAAGAGACCAATGCAATTTCAAGTGTATAAAAGGATTCTAGAACTCAGATCATGAAAAATAAACTCATATATATATATATATATATATATATATATATATATATATATTGCACTGCTCTCTCTTTCTGCAACCAACAGCAGCAGGAACCAGAAAGTGGTTTTATATTATAGCAAGGAACCTATTGGTGATGGGCAGGGCCTGAGGAGAAAGTGGGCAGAGCAATAGAAACAACACTTACCTTTCTGGAATAGTCAACATTTCAGCCATAACAAAGTCAGAGGATTCTACACAACTATGTTATTGCTCAGCACGGACACCAAGGTCCTCCTCCAATAGTCTTCTGCTGGTTCCCTCATTGTGAGATGCAAAGCTACAGGGAACCAGGCAGAGGGACTTCTCTGTAGTGATGTCCTCCCTGTGGAAGACCCTCCCTGCAGTTGTCAAGGAGATAAAGAACTACACAACTTTTAGAAGACATCTGAAGGCAGCCCTGTATCGGTAGGTTTTTAATGCTTGATGGTTTACTATGTGTTTATATATATGCTGTAAGCCACCCAGAGTGGCTGGGGAAACACAGCCAGATGGGTGGGGAAGAAGAAGAAGAAGAAGAAGAAGAAGAAGAAGAAGAAGAAGAAGAAGAAGAAGAAGAAGAAGGCGGCATTTGAGGAAGGCCTGCAGAACAAATGGTGAAGGATGTGACTTAAGGAGAATGTGTGTGACTTGAGGTGAGGTATGATTTTGGGGTGTGTCTACATTCAGGCCCCAGACCTGAGGTTCCACCACCTATGATCTATATCAGACTTCCTCAACCTCTGCCCTCCAGAAGTTTTGAGATTACAGTTCCCATCATCCCTGACCACTGGTCCTGCTAGCTAGGGATCATGGGAGTTCTAGGCCAAAAAACATCTGGAGGGCCGAGGTTGAGGAAGCCTGATCTATTTCCTGTAACACACAGTTAAGAAATATGGCGGTGGCAAGCACTGGTATTTCTTAATATCTAAGGCAAGAAAAACAAAAATAGACTCACATTATATTTGATATCTGTTCATTGTCATTTACATTTAAACATCAACTACATATAGCATTGAGACCAAATATACAGATTTCCACATGTATATATTTACACACACATTGATCAACATAGTGCACAGTTTAAAGGTATGTTACACTCAAGTGCACAAGTTTAAATATGGCTTTATAAACTAGTAGTAGTAACAGTACTAAAATAATGGATACCCCATGTAACCTCAGAAATTAAAAATAACAAATAGAATTGTTTTTGTCTTCTAACAATGTGTTACTTATTTCTGTAAAACAATGCACAGGGAACAGTTGGGCATTAGCTTGTTGTTCCACACCAGCTACATACATTTCATTCTTTCCCCAATATTTTTGGATACCCCGGTTAGAAAGACCTTTGGAGTTATCAGTGTTTTTAAAAATTAAAATCTGCATATTGTTCTGAACAAAATATTGGAGTCATAATAAATTTGAAAGAGTGCACAGAAAAGTAGACTGATCCGTATAAAAAAAATATGCCACAAACCAATGAACCCTTCATCTTTTTAATGAGTGTAAAAACAATAGCAACTGAACAGCAACAGCAGCCCAAATCCTGCTAATTACCAGAAAGTCTTGACTTACCAGTGAACATATACAGAACAGGTAACATGGTACTACTCCATCAGGGATCCACTCATTTGTAATATACATATGCTGGACCAGATATAAGATGCAATTTGTGTAGCAAGATGTCTGGAGACAGAATGTGTATATGCAGTACCATATTAATTTCCCACTCTCGTGTTTATTTCATGCCATCTATGCAATTCCATTGCATAGCCTGCAGTGAAGTTTCCCTTAACCATACATATTATGCAACATGAATGGCAACACCAGTTTCAAGGTCAGATGATACAATGATCATTTGCAAACAGAGAAAAGAAAACTACATGGTAACAAACTCCAGTCATTCTGTTGCAACTAAGCTTCTTTGTGCCTTCATTTGTAGTGTTTTCCATGCCTGCTAAAAACTTGTGCTCAGGCAAACCTACACAAACGTATGATTTCATTATGTATACTTGTTCTCAAATGCAGTTGATCTTAATCTATATTATGATAATTTTATGATGGCTACTTGATTTTAAGGTCTGTTGAACCTATTGGTATTTTCTTATATTTTATACTATCAAGGGGTATTAAGAGGTCTATAAACTGTTAAATAAATGTGCCGCCATTTGCTAAAATATATATTTAACAATGTCCAGGGGCCAGTGTACACTCTCTCTCTTTAGGCCAGGGATGGCTAAGCTGTAGCACTCCAGATGTTGCTGGCTACAACTTCCATCAGTCCTAGCCCACATAGCCAATGGTCAGGGAGGATGAGACTCATAGTCCAGAAATATCTGAAGGTGACCCATGCTTTAGATCAGAGTGAGGAAGCTCTGGCTCCTGAGCCAAATCTGGCTTGTCAAGACATTCCCATTTGGCCCACCAGTTTGTATCAGGCAAGTCACATCCACGTATAGCCAACAGCAACCACCTATAGACCACATCACATGTGGCCTTTTTCTCTTCTGAGCTTGAAGAACAGGGCTAATTTATTAATTTACTTCCCCCTCCCTTGCCAAAACAACTTCTGCAGGTAGCACCATATAAGCTGAGCAGTAAGTAACACATGAAACACATTGCTTTTCATATCTCCTGCTCAGTACACAATCACAGCACTCATCTTCTAGATGCCAAAATCAAAGAATAGCAAGAGAGGCATATTGTATCACTGACAAAATATCAGCAACAAAAAAACACAAAGGGAAACCCTCCGGCACAAACCTTCAAACCTGTCAAGCCAGAGGTCTGCGCACATTTCCACCACCAAGGCAAAAACAAAACAAAACAAAAACCATTTAAAATCCTGCTTCCTTCCTATCCCAGTCATGTCAACTCTTTTCATCAAAGCCTGGCGCCATAAATATTCTGTCGTCTTCTGAAGGTTATGATCGGGGGGCATAGCAGACTAGCTGGTGCACACACCCCCAACACACACACACACACACTAGAGCAGACATTTTTAGGGAAACAAAAGAAAGCATGGCACCTGTTATATACTATCCATTTCAATGTATCAAAACTGAAACATTGACTCATCAGTTAAAGATCTAGCCAGGCCAGCACAACTGGTACTCCACCCAGGCTGAACATGGAGCATGTATTGTGGCCTGCCAATTAGTTGACAACCCCATGCTATGTAGTCCCAGGTACTCCTTAAAGGTCCATGTTCACTTTGGTGAATAATATGTTATGTTTGTATGATCTACTGATTCATTCACCAGCAGAAGATAAATATTCACCTGTAGTGGCCCATCCAATGACAGCCACCTCTTAAATGCTGCACATCTTTCCCTTTTGTCTCTGTGGAGTACAAACAAATCTACAAGCTGGTTGTCAACTACAGATACAAGTAAGGTATACATTGATACCTCCTGCTTGCATGCCTGGTCTTGCTTTTGTCTGGTACAGCATGTTCCCCCACAATCTGCTACATCTAAGGAAACGAGGACACATGAAATACATGCTGTTGCTCAATCACATTAGTTAACTTTGGGTAAACACCTTCTGCTGAAATTGGCAATATGCTCTTGCTTAGGTCCAAACGCATATCTGCTTCTTGAGATTGTTTTCTATTTGTGGCAGAGGGAAGGGTGAGGAATTGAATGTTAAGGTGGTCATATGCCCACTTGATGTCAAGAGTGCAATGCTCAAATTGGCAGCCTTGGTGGCCCATGAAGAGAGAAGGGAGCCACTTGACAACCACAACGTTCATTCTGTGCTAACAAAAAAGCAGAAAAATTAAGAGAGGAAGAAGTCATCGGGTGCAATGTAACTTGTACAATTTGACAAACCTAGCTGTCAAATTTCCTGATGAATTTGAATAATCACATTTTTCAAAGAAAACTGTGCATCTATACAGCAAGCTAATTGATATTTTGCCAAGTAGTCTCTCCAGGTTTGGCTTTCCAGATTATTGGATTGCACCCATTACTGTCTCTCAGAGAAACAGCTTTTAAAAAAACTGGCTATTTGTATAAGTGTGGAATACATTTTCCCTTGGAAAGAACAGGGATATCTGAAACCTTATCTTGCATATATCCCATTTCTGTGTGGTACTGCCTCATCTAACCAAAAAGTAATGTCAAATCAATCTCCTAGCACCACAACTTACAATATGATCTGGCTCTTTAATTTCAATACTTTTTATAGGGTCACAGTCATTGCCAGACATCTTTTGCAAAGGGAGTAACTATATTTCTTCAATAGAAGCAAGAGCTTCAACTATATATCTTAGAAATCAATATACTTATGGTATCCAAAAGGTTTGCGTGTCCATGCATCGTTGCCTTATCCAGTTTAAACTCAAGCAACTCAATTGGCTTCACCAAGGGGGGAACACAGGCTACTTAGCTTATTCCAAATAACCTGAGTTGTTCCTAAGAAAGAAAAGGCATACAATGTGATAAATACATTCACACATTTTGGGGTGGGGGAGGTGACAGAAAACCCTGCAGCTAAAAAATATCATGGGTTCCAGACATAACACCATGTCCTTTGTAGCTTCCTTGCAAGGTTTCCAAAGGCTGCTTCTTTGGATAGGCAGAAAGAAGGAAAAGAAACTGCTTAAAAGGTTCAAGTAATTTTTTCCCAGGCAGACAAACAAAGCCATCTTAGGGTTGTACCCAACAGTATTGCTCAGGTGATGGTAAGGCTTCCAGAATGGAGAGAGAAGCAATTCAACCTCCTTTTTATAACACTCCTCATGCACTTATCAAAAACTGTGCTAGAAGCTCACCAACCCTATCATTATCCCAATTAATTTGTTAATCAGCTTCTAAACCAGCATCTCAAGGCGATTTACACAAGAGATCCTTAAAACCAGTTAAAAACACAAAGACAACAGATACATTAAACAAGTCTAAAACCCAAACAATGGACACTTGTGGTAAAGACCCATTTATCCAGCTTTGAAACCCCGTTGGAACAAAAATGTCCTCCACTGTTTCCAGAAAGTGCAGGTAGTAACTTGACAGGAATGCTATTCCACAGAACAGGGGCAGGCACACAAAAAGCCTTGCTTTGAGATACTGCAGAGCAGGCTTCTGTGATCTTGGGAGCTTGCTGAAGAAACTCTCCAGCAGACCACAATGATCTACTGGAAGTGTCTTCTCATGAGGCCAACTGAAGCAGCTGCTTTGGGTGGTGGAATCCTGCCTGGCCCTGTCCCCATGGGCGCCCTTGCCCTCTTCTGCCACCAGGGTTGCACAGTGGTGGTTTCTGGTGAGTTCTTGCAAACGTTCTGCAAGATCTAGTCGGAAGCCACCCTGGCAGGTGTGTGACCCCAGGAAGCAGAAGAATGGGAGGGGGTGCCCCTGTCTATTGGGTGTATAAGAGATAAAACAGTCTCCCAACTAACCTGGACCTGAGCTGAATAGAGACTTATATGTTAGCACCTACACCTCAAATACATTTACGCAATATTAGGAGGGGGTGCAGTGGGAGGCAGAATGACCCAAAATTGCTTCCCTCTCCATTCCACTGATGGGAGTCTGACCATCAACTGAGAAACACAACTGGACACAACCCAAACACAGGTCCAATTATTTTCAAACACATTTGCACCAGTGCAGTGATTTCTCATTCAAGCCATTAAAGAGAAGAATGTACAATCTTTGTATGACCCTATATTCGAAAGAGGAGACAATCATATTGAATATTCTTTCCAAGGGCGTGCCCAAAGTGCTATGATTTTGGAGACCAGAAAGTATGTGGTTGTTTGAGATGTTTTTGTTGCAGGGGTGGAAACCACTGTTATTTCTGTGAAGCACTTCTGTGATTCCCTGTGGTCTGCTGTGGAAAGCGCAACAGTGGGGTGGGGACCTGAAAGCACTCCCCAATTAAAGATTACTTACAGAGCTTGGTTTTATGGATGTTGGTGCATTTTATTGTTGCTGCAAGTTGTTGCTTTGCTTTTTATTGTTAACATATCTAGCCATCTATATTTATCCAAGTATAGGTTTCAATAATTTTACATTATCTATATGTCATAGTGTTAAGTTGTTTGAGTGTTAAGTTGTTTTGACACAGAAAAGCAACCAATATATTAATAAATATGAACAAACAGAGCAAATGGAGCTTAGAAGCAGAGTGATCACATGCACCGTCTAGAAAATCCTGCCCCATCTACATTCAGACACTTCCAAGCACCCTCACAAGCCACTAAAAACTTGGCAGAGACAACTCCAGCCCCAGCTGTTCCAGAAGGGGCTCAAAGCACCTTTCAATACCATCAACCATAATGGTATTCTTCTGCTTATCTGGGGATATATTAAGTGGTTTTCAGCACCAGCCACCATGGTACACTTGGGGAGTGATTTGTACTGATGAGGATCTTAAGTTGGACCATTTGTATATGGATTGGAAGCCACACTGGGAGCAGTTAAAACGAAGAAGAGGAAGAGCAGGATATGGGAATAAATAAATACAAATAAAGACATTCAACCCTGTGTTTAGTTGGGTGTCTGGTCCTTCGGAAAGCCACAGAAGTTCAGAGGAAGCCAAGAGGCCAACAAGATTTCCCTAGCTCACAAGACTTAAGGCCTCAGTTGGCATCCATCACCAAATATCATCGTTACAGACAAGGCACAATGAATTTTTGCCGCTGCTACCAACTTCTCTGTCTTTTCAGGAATATTTGGAACCAGCAAAAGTAAAGCAGAGGCCTTGTTAACCTCCCATCAAACATTCCATAGTGTTTTTGTTTCTCTTTGTAGAAAGGCATCAGCTAAGTGTTGGGACCTTAAAGAGGATAGCCTACGAACATTTTTTTTATGGATAATGAGAGTAGCTACTGTTCTCATAAACTACATTTCAAAGAAGGAATAGGCCACATAGCAACTAAGAAAATTCCAGGAACCAGAAAATTAGAAGATCTTTTATAAGAAAACTAGAAGCACATATTCGTTAGGAGACCAGGCACGCTGGTTCAGTGTATCCCAGTTTATCTCTGGAGGTTTCATATCTTGCTTCCTGTTGCAAGGACACTTGTGTCCTGGCTGAGCAGCTCACTATGAAGGTGGATATAATTACATCTGGATATGCATTTGGAGCTGAATCGTATAGCTCAAGTTATCTCTGGCTCAATGGGAACCCCAAAGCACCCTGAAAACGATAAAAATTAGTCTGCAAACTCCAATATACCTTCCCTACAGTAGCCCAGTCTGTGTAAGGTTGCATTCTCTTTGGGTGGGGAGAAAAGGAGAGAAACCATTTTCTTTCCATCTCCATTAGTTTGCTTATACACTGACAATTGTTTAACACTGACCCAAACACTGATGGAGCCACAAGAAGAGGGAGATGGTTGTTAATGGGCAAAAGAGTGGCTTCAAATACATCTTGCTAACAGACAGACTGCTCCAAGCGTGGGCTCAGCTGGAGTCAGAGCTCTGGAAATTCATTTAGGGTAGAATAGGGGAGTATAAATACTTACATATAAAATCCCAGAAACTGGTGCCCCAAGTGCCTTTCCTTTCAGAATCCTGTCCTGTAATAAAATCAGTTGCCTTTGCAAACATCTGCAGCACACCACCATGTTCTGGATGTTAGATGTTTGTGGCATGCTCCACCTAAGAGCTGCTAAAAGCTCCTTGGGAAGATTATTAAGTACTAGCAGAAAGCCTGTTGTTGTGTGTAAGGAAGACTTGTATACTGGGAGGACATCAGTGAAGGCTGCAGCACAGGATCCTAGTGAGAAACAGACCTCTAATTCAGAGATGGAGAGGAGAGAAAACCAAGTATTCATTTATGTAGTAGAGAAAGGGTGTGTTGTTGTTTTTTAAGTGTAAAGGAAGGAATTTGGGTGAAGACTAAACCTCTTCTTTTGACCTCCCACAATTCAAGTCCTCAAAAATCAGTTCTGCTTCTCCGTGCATAGTTCACCTCTCCATCTGCATAACCTGAACTTGGCTTCTGCTTCTCAGTCACACAAAAGTGTGATGAAATGTTGGCAGTGGGCTTTATCCATCAGGCTGGAGAGCAAAATTGGTGCACTGACCCCTTAAAAAAAAGTTACAATATAAATAAATAAATTGCCAAGCTGATGTGTCAGATGGGAAACAGTTGGTGGGATTTTGAATGCAAAAACAACTACCCCTCATTCTTTTTGTCTCTGTTGGCTGTTTCTCTGTGAAACTGGGGACCAGGTGAACCTTCCCCATATGGGTGCACAGAGGAAACGCAGTCACTTGGCACACCCAAACTTATGGAGGACAGAGAGGGGCAGGGTGGAGATAATGTTATAATCCCTCACTGTGTTTACTCCATTCAACCATTTCCACAATCTATGTAGAGACGAGAAATGAAGTCCTAATGACCCCTCTTTCCTCCCTCCACCAAGCCTGTCTCTGGGAAGAAATCAGCTCAAACATCAGCCTTTCTCAATACTTCCTTTTGGCCTATGGATAGTTTCTGTATATCATTCTGGAATGTTCTTCTTTAAAAAGGGGGGTCCTCGTCCCCACACATTACCTTCCTTGTCAACTATACCACCTTGTTAAACAGAATTAAAAATGGTTTCTCTAGAATCCAGTGGAATGTTCTAATAAAAATAAAAATGCTGAAAAGATCCACATGAATGGCATAAAGCAACATTGTCTCACATCCCAACCAATTTGGGTCTCTTTAGAACCTGGGCCAATTGACAGGATTCCCAGGAGGTGGTGGCATTTCTGATAAAAGATGGAGAAGCATTTTGTAGACACATCACTTGCATTGTTCATGATCTGTGTAGTCATCCATGTCCACATCAGAATCGAAGAGGGAATGTCCCGTGTAATCGGTGTCAGGTGTTCGCGAAAAACTATTCTCGGTTCCCTCATCGTCAAATGTTTCTGTCCTTGAGTAAAAACTGAAGTCCTGCAACGGTTGAGTCTTACTTGCTTCACTGCTTTCTTCTGACTCATACAGAGTGTTGTCATCATCATGGTGCCATTCTGGCCAAAATTTCCTCCTTATTCTCTCACAGTACATAGCAAGGTTAATCAGTTCTCCTAAGAAAACACAGGGAGGGGAGGAAATAGCATTATATGATTACCCAACTACAAAGCCTTTAAACGTAGTAATAATATTATTATTTTTCATTGAGAAAATACAATTCATTTTATTTTTATAATGCATAACTCACTTTTCACTACCTCCTGAAATAAAACTAGGTTTAACTAGGTGTCTGAAATTCAGCAGGGATGGGGCTTATGAGAGGGAGTGCCACAGAGTTGAACCTGCAACACTGAAGGGAAGGCTTCTCATCATGCGTCTGGTCCATAGGGAACCACTATTAGTGGTCCTCCAGTTAATATCAGGGAGCAAAATGGGATGTACAGCCTTAAGGCAGTCCTAAAGTTATTCCAGGTCTAAGTTATTCATGTGCACTAGTACAAGAACTTTGAATCTGGCCTGGTAGCAGATGGGAAGCTAGTGCAGATTTTTTAATACTTGTGTCTAGCCCTGGCATTCTGCATTACCTGAAGTCTCCAGACCACACCCAAGGGCAGACCCACATAGAGAATGTTGCAGAAATCAAGTCTTGAGGTTACCAATGCATGTACAAGAGTGGTCAGGTTGTTTGTCAGATGGCTGTTGCGGTTGCTCAAGAGTAAGCAGGCAGGACTCCAACCTGTCTTTTACAGGCTTTATTTTGGTGCAAACTATTTACAGTGAAGAGCGTCATAAGTTCATGTCTGGCTCAATCGCTAGCAGAATTCGGGAGTGGTCTTTCTTTGTATCTCCCCCAACATAAAAGTTTCGTTACCCCCAACCTTCTCCGCCCCTGTCTGCTCTTCAGACTACTGCGCAGGATGGGCAATGGCAAGGGCGTGCTTCCCCCCTCTCCGGCTTGCTCAGGAGTGGTGTTAAGGCTCCCACTAGCACCTCTTCCCCACTGGAGGTGGGGCTTTCCTCCTCCTCGGAAGAGGAACTGCTTTCCTTCTATTTCTCACCTCTGAGCCGATGGCAGTTCCCTGACATTGTTGTTATATATTTATTTATACCTCATGTTGTTCTTGTTTTCCTGACAGGACTCAAGGCAGTTTACAGTTAAAAATAAGGACCACTAAAAATGTAAATATATATATTTTTAAATATTGTTTAATTTAAAAAGGGACCCTTGTGGTCCTTTCCATCTCTATGATTCTATAAGGCATCTCCCTATGATAACTTGCTGGTTTCTTTTAGAAGGGTATTTTTCATATACAACCAATTTGCTTCACAATCTTGTGGCTACATCTCAAAGTACCATTCCTATTTGTTCATACTTTAGAACACATTTTATTGACTTGTTCACTGTTATATGTAACAGCAGCCATTATCTAGAAGAGAAAAATGATATATGTTCTGAGGACAACATGGGACAAAATGAAGCCTAACAAACTGCAGTGGATGAATGCTTTCCCCTATAGCCTGTTTTTAGAACTCTAATAGACATAGGTAATGTGCAAACTTGTACCACCAGGTGGCAGGGTTGTCTGAGAGAAACTTGCCTTTCTTCATCAGGATTCTACAAGAAAATATTCTGTAGAACAATATTTTTCACATACATAAACATAACGTATCTTCTGGCGGTTCCCTCATTATGAGAAGTCAAGTTACAGGGAACCAGGCAGAGGGCCTTCTCAGTTGTGGCGCCTGCCCTGTGGAACGCCCTCCCATCAGATGTCAAAGAAATAAACAACTACAGTGGTACCTCGGGTTAAGAACTTAATTCATTCTGGAGGTCCATTCTTAACCTGAAACTGTTCTTAACCTGAGGTACCACTTTAGCTAATGGGGGCTTCTGCTGCCGCCGCGCCGCCAGAGCACGATTTCTGTTCTCATCCTGAAGCAAAGTTCTTAACCCGAGGTACTATTTCTGGGTTAGCGGAGTCTGTAACCTGAAGAGTCTGTAACCTGAAGCATCTGTAACCCGAGGTACCACTGTATCTGACTTTTAGAAGACACCAGAAGGCAGCCCTGTTTAGGGAAGTTTTGAATGACTGATATTTTAATGTATTTTTAATCTTTTGTTGGAAGCTGCCCAGAGTGGCTAGGGAAACCCAGCCAAAAGGGTGGGATGGGTGTGTGTGTGTGTGTGTGTGTGTGTGTGTGTGTGTGTGTGTGTGTGTATATATATATATATATATATATATATATATATATATATTATTTTATTGCTTTGGGACAGTTCAGCTACAGATGCTCTTCGACAAAACTGATTATCTTGGCCCATTCTAGTCTGGGTTCAGATCCAGTTGGGTACCAAAAGCAGCTTTGGCCACCCTGAGAAATGAGAATTTGAGAGGGGCAGTGCGACCCTGTTGATTCTCCTTGATCTGTCAGCCATTGATCACCATAACGTCCTGGAACACTTCAGGGAGTTGGGGGTACCATTTTATAGTGGTTTCTTTTCTACTTCTGGGGTCAGTTCCAGATAGTAGCATTAGGTAATATTGGGAGACTATACCTCAGCCCTCCGGCAGCTAATCTGTGGGGTACGAAAGGGTACACAATGCTATTTAATATCTATATGAAGCCACTGGAGGCAGTCATGGGGAGACCTAGAGCAAGGTGTCACCAGCACACTGAGGATGCCCAGGTCTATTTCACTGTAGCATCTGAATCAGGAGAGGTTGCGCATGGCTAAACTTGTGCCTGCCTAGATGCAGTCATGGACTGGATGAGAGGTAATGAACTGAAACTTAAATCAAGATGCTAGGATCGAACAGCAGAGACACAGCTGGCCTCAATCAGAAGTCAGGCATTTAATATCACCAGTCTGATGCTCTTCTACCAGAGATTTTGCAGGTATCCTTGCTTTTTACTTTCAGACATCACTTGAAGACCATTTTATGCCTACAGACCTATGCAGTTGTTTACTCAAGGAAATTTTAGCCTGACATTTACAGATTGTTCTCTATTGTCTTTATAGTTTGTTTGCTTTTTATGTTGCCATTCATCATCCAGATGTTTTGTGAGAGAGTGATATATATTAGTTTGACATTTAAAACTCTGATCTTAGACCATAGGTTTTGCCTGAAGTCAGAAGTCCCATGCACACTTAGCCCCTTCAGCAAAGAACTATGCCTCCTGGCTCCACCTTCCTGACAGTGTTCACCATCCCAGCTCTACCTTCTGACTTCCCTGTCTTGGTCAAAAATCTGAAGGGTGGGCTAACTGCAGTCACTTAGCTTGGATAGCTGAGTTGGTTAGAGCATGTTGCTAATGGCAAGGTTGCAAGTTTGATCCTCATATGGGGCAGTTGCAAATTCCTGAATTGCATGAATAGGCCTTGGATCAGATTGCAAACAGGTCCTTTCCATTCACTATCAGACAATGCCTTCAAATCCATAATGCAGGAATTAAAGAAGCCCCTACCTTTAATTAGTCTCTCCGGCCTAGTTCCTGGCAGCGTCCACATTGCCTGTGCTAGATGTCCAAAGACTGTAGCATCTAAAGTGGAAAGTTTGGGCCCCATGATGTACTTCTTGTCACCTACAAAACAAAGCCAAAAGCATTTCTTTCTTTTTTTAAGCCTGTGGGTATTTATTTATTTCTCCCCTCCCAACTCACATACTGGTGACATCCTGCTATTATCTTCAAAGCATTAAGCTCAGCAGTTGAGCTTTTAAATCACAAATCACCAGGCACAAATTTCAATGATTGTAGAATGGCATTGCCATGTCACTGCAGGGGTATTTCAGCCAATTAATGCATCAAAAGGAAGAGTGTGTTAGAGTTCATACTGTATATAAGCCTGCATTTGAGGACTACTGCAATATGACCAAGGAGTTTTGTGCGTTAGCAGTGATAGACAATTTCCCCCAAAGAATAAGATAAGCCCACAGTGCTCATTTAGCACAGGGGTGGGGGGCCTCAGCTACTACACAAGCAGCCTATTACACAAAGGCAAGACCCATTGCTCTCTCCGCTTCTTGCCTCTGGCCCCAGGGGTGTAGGGCTTCTCGCTAGTGCCCAGGGCAGATGTGGAGTGTGCTTGTTCAGCCCTCACCTTGGACCCCACCAGGCAGGCACCCCCCAGCCCCTACTACCAACAGGCAAGCGCTTGGGTGCTGGATGAGACACATGGAGGGTTATCTTCACCCTTCGTGCTCTCCAGCCCCCACCACCGGCAGGGCACAACAGGAATCTCTGTAAGTGCACCTGGTTTGTGCCCCCCTATCGTGCGCCTGGGGCACCAGCCCCCCCCCCCCCACTACACCACTGCCTGGCCTTCATGCCATAGGCATCTGGCCTCCAAAAGGTTGCCCCCAGAGAATTGTGATGTTGCGGCCGACAAAGGTTCCATACCCCCTGAATCAGAGTCATCATTGCAGAGGCAAATGAGGATGCTCATTCGCAAGGGAACTCCATGTGTGCATTACTGTGGAGTGGAAATGTGTGCAGTAATTTTAGGTGATCCATAGTGCCGGTATATTTAATTATTGTAGAGAATTTGAATGAATCATGGTGCATTCCCGAAAACATGTCTGAATCCTAGAATGCTGAGCCAAGTCTTCAATGACACCAGCTCTGCAGGTTTCCTTTCAACACAAAATTACTCTTACGCAGAATCAGAGTCGAATAGCCAAGACTGTGCATAATGAGAAATTAATCTCTAAAATCAATGCAACTAAATAAAATGTAAGTTGGCATATGAAAGCATCTCACACGGAGGCTGAATTTCTGAAGCATGTGCAATTTGGATTGTGGGGGAGATAATTTAACACATTCATGAGGCATATACCTAAACTATGCATAAGATGAAAGTGGTTGGAGTAGTCTATCAAAACAAGTGATAATGCATTTTCAATATAATGTAATGAAAGGCACTGTACATTACCCAGAAGACCCGCCAGAGAGCGCATGTCTTTCTCCATCAGCTTGTAGATCTCTTCCTCAGAGAAGCGGCCAATGCCATGGCCGTACATTTCCCGCCTCACTATTCCTTTCGTTATATGGCAGAGAATCCACTTCAGCAGGTCACTAAAAGGACCAGTAAAGGAAAGCATCTTCTGAGTCTCATGGAGATTGTCCACCCACTGGCAATATGCCAAGGTCCTAGAAAGTGGTGGGGGGAAAAAACACATTCATAGCTGTGGAGGAACACAAACACACTTCTCTCGACCAACCCAAAACGGAAGATGATAAACACGTATAATAGGAAGAACAGGCTTCACTGAGGCAGTAGATTCCCCAAACTTCTTTTGTGCTACACTGAAACAGAGAAAGCTGCTTCGGGGTGGGGGAGAGCACAATTTCACCACCAGCTAGATCTACTATGAAGAGAAGGATGACAGTATAATTATCAAACGTCTTTCAAACTCTTATTTTTAAAATTTTTACTACTAATAATAATCTACTACTTTTAAAAAGTAGTAAATTATTAGTAGTAATAATCACACACACACACACACACACACACACACACACACAGGCTTCCACTTCAGTAATACTGTATTTAAAACATTTTTACACCTTCCTTTCCACAAAATGCCCATAATTATCTTGAAAGAATCAAGTTTTTCTGAAGCTTAGGTATGAGCAATTGGCTAGTGCTCCCACAGACTAGTATCTCAGGTGCTTTTGCTTTTCCATACATGGCGTGGCTTACTCTTTTGAGGCCTCTGGAGCTATTTGCCGGACATCCATCTTATGCAATGTACCTTCTCTCTGCAGTGGCATATTGTGATTTGGAAAGACCGTTTTGTGGGTTGGTGTATGAGCGGCCCTACCTCCCAGCAGGAAGTTGAACCAGGTTGCATTTTGGATCCATCTAACCCTTCAACTTAGGCGATGATGATGCCAGTAATTACAAAGTAGTGACTGCAGACATTTTTGAAACAAAGGACTGCCTTGTGGATTAATAATAATGTTCTATAGCAATGCTTGTTTGAGTGTGAAAGCCACGTTTAATGGGACTGTTAATTACCTCTCTCAGCGACACTTGAATATTCCCCTTTCAAGAGGACTGCATGCAGCTGGAACCAGAGATGCACTTGTCAACACAGTATATTAAGAGAGACTTCCAAAAGCTAAACATGCAAGGAAGCTACCAAGACAGGCTTTGCGCTTGCGTGTCCCATACCCACCCCTCGCTTCTTCCTCAGGACTATTCCGAGTAGCAGAGCAAATCACAACTTTAAAAGAGCAAGAGATCAACAATGCTCTCAAAGCTAGGCGCAGTAGTTTTTCAGCAAGGTTCAGAATGAAATATTTATAAACCCAGAAATACTTTCTAAGTGGTGTCAATTCAGGTCGTTTACCCTACAGAGCCTGTCTACCGGCTCTCTTCCTTTGCCTCCTCATGCTGGCTTCTGAACAAAGTTGAGCTTCACCATTACCCTAATGCAGTTTTTACCAACCAAATGCCCTCTAGATATTCTGGACCGCAAGCCCCACCAGCGTAGGAGCACAGGAAGCTGCCTTAAACTGAGCCAGAGCATTTAGCTCAGTACTGTCTTACAACGGCCATCAGCAGGTGCCCAGGATTTCAGGCAGTTGTTTCTCCCAGCCCTACCTGGAGACATTGGGGACAAAACCTGGGAGCTTCTGCATGCAAAGACTACACTGACTGGGACTGATGGGAGTTGTCATCCAAAACATCTGGAAGGCACCAGATTGGTGAAGCTTTCCCTAAAATGACAGAGGGTGGCTTCAGGTGACCCCGCTGTGGGGGGGGGGAGGAAGCTTTCCAGTTAGATCACACAAACAAACTTGGTCCCCTACCCTGAAAATATGCCAAGTATGCCAGCAAGGTGCTTTTAGCACACAGTTCTCACTTCAACCAGCTGGCTTTGGGAAGTTCCAAGTGCCTATAAAGCTCAAAGAAAACAGAACTGCCAGGGGCTCCCTAGTAACATTGACAGAAATCATTCAACACTATGCAGAAATTGATCAAGAAGAAATTGCCAAGGAGATGAAGAATTACACAACTTTTAGAAGACATCCCTGTATTGAGAGGTTTTTAATATTTGAAGCTTTGTTCTGTTTTTAGTGTTCTGTTAGGAGCCATCCAGAGTGGCTGGGGAAACCCAGCTAGATGGGTGGGGTATAAATATTATTATTTTTATTTAATGCTTTATGTTTTCATTATGTTTTTAGATATGCTGCAAGCTGCCCAGAGTGGCTGCAGAAACCCAGCCAGATGGATTGTTGTTGTTGTCGTCATTATCCATATTCTTTTTTAAAAAACAGATACACGCAGAATGAGCAAAACGAATGCCATTTTAGGTCTTATATACAAAGGTCTTGTATGAGTACCCATCTGCAACATGTGCAAGAGAGCCATGCCTGGGCATCTTCTTCAGAGCCCCAGATAGCAGCCCTGAAATCACTGCTAGTGCTTCTCAGCTCCCACACCAGGTGTTCTGTGACCAGGAGTGCTTCCAGACTGTCACTACTTTGGAGGGGGGGTATTCAGTCACCTAGGGGCAAATTCAGGTTGCACAATGACAGTTGCTTAGGAGGTTGTTGGTGCAACAACTAGCTTCCCCAAAAGATTAAACTTTTTTGAAATGCGGAACGCAATAGGACGATGGGATAACACTTGCTTTGATGCGACATCATCTAACCTGCCTGCGAGCAAGATAGACTGAATGCACATTCAATAGCCAATGTTGCCTAATCTCCCTGAATGCAAATCTGAAATGTTCAGCATACATTACTGTTTTTTCCATGCCTTCTATAGATTAAGATGCATTGTTCAACGATGACATGTTTATTATATTTATTTTTCTCCCCTCCCTGATTGTTTGGGTTCTTTTGTTTAGTATTTAGTTTTGGATATACTTTTACAATATCACAAGCTATTCTGCAGTCAATGTGTATGTGTACACGCTGAAATATGAAAAACCTTCCAAAAATATTTGTTTGCTTGTTTTAAGTGTGGAATGACACATCATCATCTAACCTCCCCACAACCAAAACTGAATGCATGCTCGTTCAATAGCCAACACCTCCTAATCTCCCTGCAAAGAAATCAGGGTGAATTTGCATTGGGAAGCACTCTGGGTTGCCAGAGCTCAGCTGCAGAAGCTGAGTTGGGGAGAGTTGAAAAGGAGGAGGAGGAGGAGGAGGAAAAAAGAGAGAGTCACGCCAGCACAGCAAAAGTCTTTTGTGGATCCAACCCTTAATTATTTATCAAGCTAAACTACTTGCTGAAATGGAACAAGAGAGAGACGACATCAATAGCAGTACTTTAAAGGAAATAACAAAGCAGTGGTTGAAGAGGAATGCAATGGAAGGGAGGAACCCTCCCAGCTTCATCTCCTCTGTCCTGCACCTTTATCGCTGAGAAGGAAAAACCAAGAAGTAGAATTTTAATCATTTCAATCCCCCAGCATCTCCAGACAGGTCTGGGAATGTCCTCTGTCTGAAACCCTGCCAGTCGGTGTAGACAAAATTGAGCAAGATGGACCAATGATCTGATTCAGTATAAGGCTGCTTCCAATATTTCCAGTAACAGATAACAGTGGGTGCCTATTTTTGAGGGAGCTCTTGGACCTTTCTTTCCCGACAGGCAACATTCCATCAGGAATTCTTCCTTGTATACAATGAGTATATGGGGTAAGCAGGCATTGATGCTAATGATGACAGTGGCAACTATGAAGGAGCTCAAAGCACCTTGGACTGCAATCTATAGGGACTGCAATCCCATCCAGGCAGCTTACAGGGCCAGAACCCATTTGACTTCAGAAATGCACTGTCTGCGTTCGCCACATGCTCCTTGCATCTCCAAGCACATTGCCATTGTATGGTGTCAGCTGCTTTGAAATGGCCCAAAACCATACAGAATCTTTGCGGAAATTTCTTGAAATTTGGGAGGCTTTGCAGGCATATCTAGATGGTACAATTCTAAAGTAAATGTACTGAAGTGGACAAGTTGAATAACATGAATTGAATGTAAAATATAATATGGGGTAGCATAAGTTAATTCAGAAAATGGCTTAAAACAGGCTGTTGCGTGAAGAATCCTGCCTTTGATTAGGGAGGTGAAGCAGCTGGCTTTTACTGACTTATTATGGAAGCAAACATTGAATGTCTAAGAACATGAAATCTCTCTATGGCATTCTAACTGTGCTTTTTCCATTATCATAAATCCTCCAAGTCAGTGTTGTTCTCCCTGGGGTGCATGGGAGGCATTTGTTGACTTGATGAGTCAACAACAAGAAAATAAACCTAGGTGCAAGGAAATGGAAGTAGATGTGACTGTGTATTTTCAGCCACCTTTATTATCTGTATTTCAATTCTGGATAATCCCTTCATTTTGTTCCTTCCTACTTGTTGCCTTATAGCTGATTGATTAGACTGAAAGCCTTAGGAGGCCAGAAAACCACTTTGGGCAACAGCTGTAGCCCTTGGGAAAGGGCAGGTTTGCCATCAAAATTAAAGAGAGATGAATAGAGGCTGCAGCCCTATATTTCTATGCAGACATAGATATTGCCAGGCTCCTTCAAAGTTGATGAGCATTGCCATTCAAATGGTGTGTGCACCACATCTTGTGATCAATTATGTGGGGCAGGACTTACCTGCCCCATCCCAAATGTTTTATTCAGGTTGGCACCCCTGATGTGCAAAGTTTATGCAAATCTGTGCCCTCTTGTCTTTTGGGGTGAATGGAATCTTTTCGGGTGGCATTAGTAAGCAGAAAAACAATGCTAATACAACTAGAAGAAAGAAAAGAGAATTGGGTCTAACAAGTGTGCTACCACATCTGAAATCATCAGAGAGCATCTAATATCCATGGCAACTTACCAGTAAAAGTGCTCCTCCACCATTTTTGTAACAGCTCTAGAAACAGCTCTTTCATGTGGGCCAAGATGTTTGTTTAAATTGACTCCAAGCTTCTCTTCCAGAAAATCAATAATGAATTCTGTGCCGGACACTTTTTTGCAATTGTATTCAATCCACGGCATTTTCCCTTGAGGGGAAAGTTTTCCATCAAAGTAGTTCTAAGAAAAGAAGTACCAAAACAAAAACAGGGGGAGAAATCAAACACACATTTAAAAAATAATAATAATAACACAACAATCACAAATCAGTAATTCAGACTCTATTGCTAAGTCAACAACAAACCAACAGGTCACAACCAAGCATTATGTCTGCTCCCGAATGAATGGTGAGGTGTTTTATCTACCTTTTATGCTTTCATTCTCTGCCCGCAGGAAAATTTGCTGCAGGGGGACTCTCAAGTGTAGCTTGAGCTGAGCAACAGAGAAGGACAACAAATGCAGACAGGGATGTGTGACTGGGCAGAAGAAATCACAGATGCCTCATTTCTAGAGTCAGAAACATGCTTTAAAGGTAAATTTGGCACCTCTCTATTCCAAACTGTAATGCGCTCACTAGACCTGTGTAGGTATGCATGCCCATCTCCTGAACCAGCCTACATTTTTGGACATTTCTAGACCAAAACTAGGTAACAGGCAAAATTGCAAAAAGTGACATAACCCTCAGCTGGATTTTTCAGACTTAGTGTGGGTGCATGTGAAACTCTACCACCAACTTTAATCCCTTGGCAAGTCCAATAAAGACAGATGGCTAGACTGAGGGTGGAAGGATTCAATTGCAACCCATATCTAGCCCTTATTCTTTCAAGTGTTCCAATATGGGTAACCAATTCTTTCTGCATGTCAAACACCTGCCTTCCCATTCCCATTTGAATATGGCTCACTACAAGAAGGCGGCAGAGGGTTAAAGGCAGGTGAAAGAGCAAAGGAAGAGCAAGAAAGGCAGGCAACATACAGAGCCCATCAAGTAGTTAATAATGGTGATGACATGATAGATAGATAGATAGATAGATAGATAGATAGATAGATAGATAGATGATAGATAGATAGATAGATAGATGATAGATAGATAGATAGATAGATGATAGGCAAGCATAACACCCAGTGATGTTGGGTAGAAAAAATGAAAAATGTTTGGTGGGAATTTTCCAAGATGGATTTTTTTTTCAAATTATGTTTTTTAAAACAAAACAAAAACCCTCTGCTGCTACATTTTTATGTAAATCATTCTCTACTTTTAGAAATCCATTGCTTCACAAATTTAATTAGTAACATAATGAACCAACATAATGCTAGTCAAATTGAGCAATTGGAATGGAGACAAAACCAGTCAAATCTAAAATCAAAGCTGCAATTAACTTCTTCTCATGAGTCTAATCCCAGAAAGCAGATTCATGAGAACAGTTCTTCAGGCCTGCTATGTTTTGATTGCCTTCATTTCTCCCACCCCCTTAATATCTAAACAACATAAGCAAAGAGTGTGCAATCGAGTCATTATATTATATCTCACCTTCCCTTCCAGCAACACTACATGTTTCTCCTCTCCCTCTCACTATCACATATTTACAAGTACTCAAAAAACCAACAACCCACCTTTACATGGGAATTATTTTTAACAAATTAACATTTAAACCATATGAAGTGTTTTATTGATCTCCTAATCAAATATAACAATTCTACTTTTAGTTACATGGGAAATAAAGTCAAATAAACCTGCTAAAAGACATCAAATCTGTGGAGGGTAGCAGAAAAAATAAATAAATTTGGGGGTGGGGAATCCAGTTCAAAATGGGCTGTAAAATTCAAATGGCTAATAATAGTAGTCTTTTGTTACAACCCTTTGCCAATATGGCAAAACAATATGGTTTCTATGTTCTTGTCACATGTAGCAGTGGGAATGACACAAGCCTGGCACATGTGCATGGCACCATTGGGCGGGCAGGTTCCAGCAGGCCGTGCAAGAGAGGGAACCTCTTCTACACATGTATGGACCTCACCGAGTTAAGACAACAGTAAGCTCCCAATCTACTGAAAGTGCCACAATAATAAAAGCTTCTGCCTCAATCTGTTACTTGACAAAAATAGCGAGGGATGTGAAAAGACAAACTTCAGTATAATCAGGATATACCCAAGAAATAATTGCTTTTTAACAGCAGTTGCTTTCCCTTCCACATGGAATTGCAAATGCCAGGTACAAAATGTATTAACACCACCAGGCAGGTGTTCAGGCGGTCCCTAAGCAAATCTGAACAACTCCCTCTATTTCCAGTGTACAGAGGCAAGTGACAGTGCTTACGTAGCCAAAATCGCATCACCCACTTACAAGAGAGAAGTAGCAGCAGACTCAGGGGAAACATCCCCCACTTCCAGGTTTTCAGAAGGTGGGGGGAACTAAAGAATGGGGATACAGACACCCTGGAAAGAGCATTCTCAATGCCCATGAAATGCTGGGTCTCTTTGACGGAGGCAGAAGGGAATATCTGGGGGCAGCATGGCTCATGGGCACCACAAGATTAAACAGGAGCACTCCAAACAGCAAAATTATGTGGCAGATCCCACTGTGATTCTGCATGTTTTAAAGCAAACTTAGGGGTAGTAGTTCAGTGGTAGAGAATATGCTGTGCATGTAAAATGTCCCAAGTTCAGTCCCCAGCTATGGCTGGGAAGAATCTCCTGGCTGAAATTCTGGAAAGCCACTGCCTGCCAGTGGCAACAATATTGGGCTAGATGAACTAATGGTCTGACTTGTTCCCATGTTCATCTGCTTCCTAAAGAGAGATATTCTACTCTAGAAATGCTCTTCTGACCTGGTCCCCCTGGGCTGTTCCACTTGTCTTCATGAAAATGCAATCCAGATGCATATTGCTCTCTTGGACTTCGGGTTGTTCATTGGATAAGGTAAGGAATGTGTGAGATAGCTATGCAGCCTTGCACTCATATGGCTGTTACTTTCTTAGCAAGGGGTAGCGGAGTCTTCATCTCTGTGAATTTTGGAAGCAGCAAGAACCGTGAAGAGTCAGAAAAACACAAAAGAGTATGTATGTGTGTGAGTGTGAGTGTGTGTGTGTGTGTGTGTGTGTGTGTGTGTGAGTGTGTGTGTAAATAGTAGAGATAGACTGAAATTCGGTGTTAAGCTATGGTTTTTTTAAATCAGAATTGTTATTTTTATGGACACACCTAATATATTTATCTATCTATTAAAAGTAACATGTTCAATCAAGTAAATGTCACCTTAATCAGAAGGCAACCCTAAGAATAATTGATTAAAGAAGGAGGCAATCACATCGTACAGAACTCTGGCATGACTGTACTACATTATTTATATACAAGGATCATTTTTTGAAAGCAGTCCCACCCACAAACCTGTCTACTACACACATGTCAAAACTTACATGTAAAGAGTTATGTGTTCCCATGTTTAAGCTTTCCACCAAGAGTGCAAAATGGGAGAGTTTTCCAACAAGCTGCCTAAAAACTTGCATCATGAGGTGGTACTGTTCTGCAATGACTGTACCACGGGACTCTTTTCTCATTAGAACAGACCAATACACCTATCCTCTAGGTGAGGCATATGGTCCTAAAATAGGTGGCATCATGCGCCTGTAAGTAGCCAAAGTAACATAACATGCACAAGTTTACCTGGTAGGGCAAATCAGCCATCCTTAAGTAAGTCTCCATTTTCAAACAGAAAGGAGATAAACTCGGAATACCATTGTTTGGCCTTGAAAACTGATGCAGTATAATAGCATCTTTTGAATCAACCTCTTGCTCTTTCCTATAAGCAAAACAAGCGAGTAAGTTTTACAAAACAGAATCCATCATGCGTCATACAGCATCAATATGTCAAACCTGCAAAGCACAATGCAACTGCTGAGGCAAACTTTCCTTATGTCATTCAATAGGCTGCCACCATTTTGTATTCATTAAGCTTTAAGTCACTAAGAAGCACTTTGGACTGCAAGGGCAAAATAAGCCAAGTCAAGATGATTCAATATTCAAAATATCTAAAACCTTCCACAGTTAAATTCATATACACACAAATGACCATATTCATAGTTATGATGAAAGCGTTACATGTAGGGATGCCATCTTGTCCAGAAACTGCCTTGATAGTAAACATAAGCCTTGATTTATTATTAGTTCATATCTAATGCTGCTGAGTATTACTTTAAAATCATCAGGACATTATGCTATACTAAAATTAGCATGGTACTTGTAGCACGTTGTAGGAGAAGATACCATATAGCCATGGACCCAAAGTACTTGGCAAAAGCCTTTGAAGTTAGAATGTTGAGAAGTCCCTTTTTTTTCTTTTGAAGCAAGCTTATAGTCCTCATGGTGAGATAAATACTCTTTCTCTCCACCCCACCATCATTATTTCAAATAAACTCAGTCAAGTCAATCCAATGATCAACTTAATTTTTTCTATGCCTGTGAGGAACCATTTCAGAATAAATATAACCAGGCTTGTGTATATTCTGAAATCCCAATGTCAGCAAGCAGGACATTTAGTATTGACCAAGGAAGTTAACATCCTGAGAATATCAGTTTACTTAAAAGCAAGGTTCAATCCACTAAGATTGCTGAAACAGATTTGGTTAAAAGTCCCAGAACCCTAGGGTGCAAATATTTACAAAGGTATTTCTTACATAAGGATGGCATACATGGTTCTTCCTCAATCAATTTTACTCTCACAACACCCTATGAATCAGCCTAGCGGCTGAGAGATAGTGACTGGCCCTGTATCTTCTAGTAAACTTTATAGCTGAGTAAGGATTCAAACCTGGGTTTCCCTGGTCCTAGTCTGACAATCTCAGTACTACACCATTCTGGCTCTTCAATGTGATCTGTTGCCTCCACCTTTGCCTTCATCCCCTATCCTAGTCCCAGGAGCATCAGCAAGAGCAGGATTCCTAGAGTGATTGCTTTAGGGTGGTGCCACCTTGTCCAATATGGCGCCATTGTCCAATATGGTGCCACCTTAGAACAACCACTCTAGGAAACAGGTGTGCAATGCACACATCCACCCACTCACACAGCCCCCAGGCTTAATGGTGCATGAGGTCCACTGCCTGAAAGCGGTGTCCAGAAAAGTAGTTCTGTCAACATAAGGATTTCCATTTGTGCAATTGATCTTCCCCTCCCTCTCATTGCCCTGCGTGCCCACACAAATCTGCTCCAAAGGGGTGGGGGAGGAACCAGAGCAAAAAGGAAGAACACAGGAAGAGGAAGTTCCATTCAGCAAACGGAAATCCTTGTGCTAATGGAACTAATTTCTTCAATGCTGCCCCAAGTCTGCCACATGGCAGGGCTACTTAAGACACTGGCAGAGGGCAGGGGAAGTAGTGGCCAAGATAATGTGGCCCCAGTGCTTTGCACAGCTCTTTGCCTGTCCTACAAGTGAACAGAAGTTATGCAGGTATATGCAAGTGTACTTAGTAAGTAAAATGCATACAGACAAAGTTCCTGTATGTGGCTATTTTGAATTTTAAAATAAATAAAACACATGGAGCCCTGAATATAATGTACAACACCCACCCACTTTGGTTGGGCATCTGCCACATGCATTAAAATGATACGAAAACCTTGTTAATTCATGAAAACTAAAACATGCAGATCAGCAAATCCTTTGTTTTCATAGATTATTTCCCTCAGTGGTGCTAATCAGATTTCCACATTCTATAATCCCATTGATTTTAATGAGATGGGATACATATAAAACTTGTGGATATATAAAAGCTGGATAACCCAAAAGGAATTCTGGTTATAGGGGACTTCAGTTGCTATGAGGCACCCTGTATGAAGAGATTGATAGAATTAAACTCTTACTATGAGCCTTTGTCCCACACAACTCAAAGCTAGTCCTATGACAACTAGTCACTGTTAGACAAAGCTAGTCACAGCTAGTCCTATGACAACAACAGTATTTATTACTGTGCTTCTCCTAATCTCTTACAGGATTTCATATACTTTACCAAAGTCAACCTGATAGTAGCTCTGTGAAGAAACTTCACAGTTAAGGTAAAGTCCAAATACAATAATATTGTTGTGATATGTATACTGTTTGGATGAAAATTGTCCACTGCGTCAATTGGGGCAGGATGAGAGGAGAGGAAAGAATCTGGCCTCCGGCTCCTGTCCAGAGAGCCAGGAAAAACACAAAGTGCTTGGGTTCAGCAGGCTGTCTGCTAAGAAATGGTTAGGCCAATAACAGTTTCAAAATATTGTGGTTTTTGTTACATACTTGCAAGGCTTCAGTTAACAAAAGAATCTTGCTATTATATGGGTCAGGAGAATTGAAAAGGGTCAAATTGTCATAGGTTCTTTAGCAGACAATCTATTCAAAGATCATTCGTCCTCACGTTTATAGGCTAAAGGGGATTCAGAAGTGCAGAGAGAACTCTGAAGATTGCTCAGAGGATTCTGGCAGGAGTGGAGGAAGGGAACAGAAGCAGGGAAAGGAAAAAGGGAAAGGAAAGACTGCCCTGTATGGAGCCAATCATGAGAGAACAGTTGGTCAGAGAGTGAAGAGACTAGAAAGAGGCAGAAGGTTAGCAGAGAATCACTAAAGGCAGACAGAGAGGGAAGGCAGTGTGGGGGCATTCCAGTTTCAGTTCTCCAGAATAATTACTGGTCAAAGTGACAGCAGCTGACACTCAGCTGCAGGAATACTTCAGGAGGTAACTGACATCATTGTGCATGAGCCCTGGCCATTGAATAGCTGAGCAGAAGGAAGACTTGAGATGAGAGCTGCAGCAAATCTATTGGAGCGGCAGCCGTAGTTGCAAGAGGTGGAGTCTAGTGTGAGTAACAGCTAAGAGGCTATTTTACAATCCTGTATATATTTTCAGTGAGACCCTGACCACAGAGAAGACTTGCAACTGAAGCCCATGAGTTAACCAGGGAAGGAGAAAGGGAGAACTGGCTATTGGTTTTGCACAGTGATGAGAACAAGGGAATATTGAGCAACAATAACAACTTTACAGCAACAATTTGTAAGGTCACTAAAAGTAACCACATATTTAACAACACTTGTTGGCTTAAATAACCTACCTCGATGTAGATGTATATTAAATAAGTTTTAATAAACTAATGCAAGTCTTCTGGTCTGTTCATCCCAGGCCTATACTCAGTTATTGAAGACCGTAAAAGTAGGTGAAAGGAACAGGTTGGAATTAAAGGGTTATAAAATCTAGGTACAGCAGTACCTCGGGTTAAGAACTTGCCATATTTTTCACCCTATAGGGCGCACTTTTTCCCCTCCAAAAATGAAGGGGAAATGTGTGTGCGTCCTATGGGGCGAATGCAGGCTTTCGCTGAAGCCTGGAGAGCGAGGGGGATCGGTGCGCACCGACCCCTCTCACTCTCCAGGCTTCGCGCAGCTCTCCCACGGCTATCGGAGAGCTTGCCTGCACCCAGAAGCTTGGGGCGCGCTGAGCTCAGCACGCCCCCGGCTTCGGGCAACTCTCCGCTAGCCATGGGAGAGCTGCGCGAAGTCGCGCAGCTCTCCCACAGCTTGCGGATAGCAGCCTGTTCTGGGGGCTGTGGTCAGGGGAAGCTCGGGCTTCCCCCGCCCCAGCCCCGCACCTGGGGGGGAAATAATTTTTTTCTTTATTTCCCCCCCCCAAAAAAAAAAAACTAGGTGCGCCCTATGGGCCAGTGCGCCCTATGGGGCGAAAAATACGGTAATTCGTTCTGGAGTCAGTTCTTAACCTGAAGCACCACTTTAGCTAATGGGGCCTCCCGCTGCCACCACACCACCACCGCACGATTTCTGTTCTCATCCTGAAGCAACGTTCTTAACCCAAGGTACTATTTCTGGGTTAGCAGAGTCTGTAACCTGAAGCGTCTGTAACCCAAGGTACCACTGTACATCTTATTTAAACTGTATGATGTGGGGATCCTATTTATTTTTATTTTATTAATATTTATAAGTCACCCATCATCAAAGATATCAGGGAGGTGAACAAATATAACCAAAAACACCATTAAAAGAACAGTGAGGATAAAACGTAGCTACAAGGCAGTAAGGATACATAGGACTAAGTGGCAATGTCCTTCCCTTGTGTAGCACAAAGGCAGATCTTCATGAACTAGGAGACCTTATCAAAGCTACAGTAAACCTTCCACTTGCTGTCAGGCATCAGTTTGGTACCCAGTGACTTCACCATGAACTCTGACCCAGAGGTTCACCTGCAAATATACTTACCACTAGATGCATAACACACAACTGTTCATCACTATGTGTGTCTATCCCAAGTATCTCCCACCCAGCACTTTTAGAAAATTCCATTCCAACAGGTTGAGCTCTTAATGCAATGTCCGGATATCAAAATTTCCCATAGACAAAGTCCAGTCCTAGCTTCAGCTGCAGAAAGTATCATTGTACTAATGCCAGGGAACAGACATTGGCCTTAAGGCTGTGCTGTTTATTGCAGTAAATATAGTTACAAAGAATGCAAAGTTGATTAGAGTGAAACAAGAATGCCCTCTGGCTCTTTTTTCTTCCCATTCACCCTTCTCCTGATTGATACCTGTGTCTTATCTGTGGCAAGCTCAACATCCTCTGAGATGGGGTGGGGGTGTCTACACTGGACTCTAAAGCACTGTTTACCTCATCCTTGGAATAAGGAAGAAATCTCACTCCACTTGCCTTCCTCAGTGCTTTTGAGCTTCCACCAGCTCCTGCTACAAAAAGAATTGCTGAGTGTCTTTAACCGCAGTTGGTTAGAGACCATGGTGCTGATAACTCCAAGGTTGCAGGTTCAGTCCCCATACAGCACAGCTGCATATTCCTGCACTGTAGGGGGTTGGCCTAGATCAGGGGTGTCCAACTTCCAAGAGACTGCAATCTACTCCCACTAAAAAAACTGGCAGTGATCTATGCATTGTATTTACCAGAGTTGTTGAACTTTTTTTAGGGAGCCAAAGTTATCTCTCCCCTTGCTTAGTAACCAGAAGAAACCTAAAGGGCACAATCCTTTATCCGGTGCTTTCACTTTTGCGTAGAGTGACACTCTGCTCTCATCTCTACTGCAACAGATAGGTGATGTCGGCCTTGCTTGGTGTCAAAGACCTAAATGAGTGCATAAATTACTACAGTGCTCCATTTCCTGTTTGCCACCACAGCAAAATCTCTAATGATTTTCTGGAGCACTGACTAACCAGTGTTACAAGAGTCTTCTCCTCTGATGACTCAGGCCAGCACAAACAGCAATTCAGGATAAATCCACCTAATTCATTTTACAAGCTTACTCAAAATTGTAGCATAAAGGCATGTATTTCCATCTTTAATTGTTCTTGTTTCTCTCATGGCAATTTGCAACAGTTCTCAGATGTCACAGATATCAATCTGTTTACTCCTGTTTTGTGCAAGGATGGCTCCTTTGTCTACCAGAATAAATCTGTCCCAATAATCTCTGGATGTTGCCTCCATCACCACCACTCCATACTTATCATCTAGATCTATAGGAGAAATAGTTTGCCAGGTGCTGTCCCAAGACAGCCAGGACTCGCAGCTGCAGTTATTTAATATAGTTTACAAGAATAATAAAGACCAACTACGGCACCAGTTGTTAACTTCAGGTTCTGGCCTATGACAATCACAGATGCATAATTTATCTAAACATTGCTGGTCTCTCATTTTAAGCTGCTTGTGGCATTTACAGCAAGCTACACTACAGTGAAAGAAGACCATTGCAAATAGATGGAGAAGGTATAATTTTGAAGTAGTAGGCACATCTATATTGACTTTTATGCCAACAAACCCTCGTGTCTGAAGGTAAGGGAACATAAGAAAGGGGCTTCACAGATCTGGGACGGTTTTGGAGGGTTTGGGGTACAATTCAGCAACTGTGGGAGAATGTAAACATGTTTCAGATGAGAAACACTAACTGATTCTCCAGTTGCAAAAGAGAGAGGGGTGTGTGGAGGATGTGGTGACTTATTTATGGCAGTGGGACTAGCAGGAAGTTTTTTGGGTCTGGGTTCATCCCACCATTACCACCTCCTAATACCTTCCCCAAAGAAGTAGCATTCCCAGAAAGTTAGAGGCTGACCAGATATTTAGTGGAACTGCTATGTTTGGGTGGAACTTGAAGACTTAGAGCAATGAAGAACTGCAGGCCTGGGAGCCAAATGTAGCCCCTCAGGCTTCCCTGTCTGGCCCTTGGGCCTCTCCCCAGTCCTACTTCATATATCTCTTGAGTGTCTTTTCCTGGCTGAAATGTTTTGTGGAACTCCCATAATGCCCCTTGGTTGCCTGGAAACTAGCCTAGTGTATCAATGTGAAATTTACATTTGCTCCTTCAGTCGCTTTTGCCTCTGGCCCCTCTGACAACACACTGATCTTTTAGAGTTTAAAATGTGAAACACTAGTGGAGAGCAGGGAATGGACAGCTGTGTGCCATGGAAAAATCCCACAGTAAGCAGTTTTGTAAGGGTGACGTATTATGACTCAAAATGATAACAGAAGCAGAGATAACAGAAGGTACATCCCAACTGAATGGAGTTGCTATCCAATACATGAAAATGAGTTAACGGAAGTTTCCGCTCTGATTCGCCCCCTCTCCCTGTTTTCTACACCCATTTCTGTCATATTTGGTGCTCATATCATATGCTTTGCAGCATAAAGACATACCTATAATAGGGTAGAGAGGGCCATAGAAACCAATGGCACAACCCACCAGGAAGTCTCCAGCGCAAGCCCTTTTTGTCAGGAGGCTGCCCAGGGGGACTACTATTCTGGATGCCCAACCAGTATTATTTGGCTGTGTGTCAAGTACTCCATAATAACCACATTGCAAGAAACCCAAAACAAACCACACCCCTGTGAAGCAGTCCACATCAACTGCTAGCATTTAAGAGCTGTGTATATATTATTATTGGGATATTATTTTTCCATAGCCCCTAACCTTAAAACATGGCATGGCCTGATCAGCTTGAAGCATATTATAAAACTCACCTTTATTCATGGGGGGGCATGGAAACCTGTCTGAAATCGCACCTGGAAGCCCTCCCACCCCACCCTTCAGCTGCAGGCTGCATTTACTCAGTGCCATAAAAACACTCTACATATGCTCAGAGGCCCATGACAAGCGTTTCACAGGAGCACTGGCACTGAAAACAGGTTTTGGGGTTGATGGACCTTGGGCTCAGACTTGGGCCTGCAGTTGTGATGGTCCACATTGAAACAAAGGAGGTGCAGCTTCTCTTTCTGCGGGTATCCTGGAACCCATTTGATCGATGCATGATGGCTGATCCCAACCCGTCCCTTCCCTCACCCAGCAAGGAATCCCCCACCCCACCCTAGGAAAACAACCCTCCTCCCTAGGGGTGCCCTTGCTGCTATTTTGAACCCCTTAGCTCTCCATCTCTCTCCCCCAAAGACACCCCCCGGAGGCGCCCCCCTCTCACCTGATGGCCAGGAGCTCGTGGAGCAGGTAGGCGGCGGCGGCGAGCAAGGCTCCCCCGGTCAGATAGAGGGTTTTCTTCCACCACGAATCGGACCCCAGCCCGGCCATGACCCCGCCGTAATCCTGCAGAGGGAAAGCGATGATCTCCCCATAAAAGGAGAAGCGCTCGTCGGAGCCCGCGCACCAGAGGCTCTGGTTCCGGCTGAGATCCACCACGCACGACCTGGACGAGGCGAAGCCAACCCCCCAGGGCATGCTGCGCGGCGAGGGCGGCGCTGGATCCCGGTTCCCCCAACGAGCACGGGCGCAGCCAGGGCTGGCGTCTGCATCGGGGGGAGAAGCAGGCGGCGAGCCGGAGGCTGAGTTAGAGGCGGAGGAGGAAGAGGAAAAGGAAAGCGAGAGCAGCGTGAGCAGCAGCCGCGCCGGGTCTCCTTGGCGAGCTCTGCAACATCATCATCACCGTCCTCCTGCAGCTGCTTCTCGCCTTTGTGCCTTTGCATGCAGGAGGGGTGATGTCATGGCTCTCCTGCCTTGGGGAAAATAAATAAATAAACAAACAAACCTTAGGATCGATTCATCTACCCTGAAACCTCCCCCCCCCCGCGCGATCCAGGCGCACCCACCCAAGCCTGCCTCCCACTGTGGCGTCGGCTGGAGGGAGGACGAGGAAGGTCGCGGCGGCAAAAGGGCAGGTCTGCCCAGAGCTCTGGGACAAACAGGGCGGGGATCGATGCGGGATTGATGGCTGGTTTGGAGGGAGAAAGCGCGCCCCGGTCTGCTTCATTGGCTCATCATCATGGTGCTGTCCTTCCTTCCCTGCAGCTTTCACAACATTAGACCGGACCGTGTCACGTGGGTGGCGTTCAGGTGTGTGTGGGGGGGAGGGGGGCTGGACGCAGCATCCTAACAAATAAAAGCATGCGTTCTCGTTGGTAAACAAAACCCCTGCTTTTTAGAAGATGCGGGTTTTTATTTATTTTAATTATTAGTTTTCCTTCCACGTTTGGCCATGAGGACCAAGTAGTGTGATCCTAGGCATGTTTACTTAGAAGCAAGTCTCACTCTAGATTCAATAGGGCTGGCTCTCAAATAAGCGTCCAGACAAAAGATTTGCGCCTAGCTCCTCTTGGCCCTCAGAACCAGGGTTGCTTCATTCATCACCACACACCTGGCCCAGAAGTCAGCAAGCAGTTTGGGCAAAGGACCGTTGTTGCTTTTTTGCAGAGAATGGGGTGGGTCCCTGATGGAGCCTATTGCCACTTACTCAAATGGCATTGATGGAAAGGCCTACTGGCATGGATTGGCATGGACTGTTCTTCCAAACCCCTCTTGGAAGGGGAAGGGTGACAGCAGAGCTTACTAGCTGCTGAATCCTATCATAGGAAACAGCTAATTTTCCCACCCATGTTACCCGAGATGCCTTTGCAGATGGGAAAAAACTGTTCACAATGCAGCTGATATTCTTCCTCCCAATTCAGGGTGGCAAGTGTGAGGTTATCCTTACAAGCCTAAGAAACAGTCTAGAGCAGATCTAAATGCCAAGGCCATTTAGCAAACTTCCATTTGTCTTCCCATTATGGTTTTCATCACTGTCCCTTGAAATCTACTTCTTCCTGTATTTATAAAAGTAATTTTTCTTTTGTTAGACATTTTCTTTCTTTCTGCAGAGAGTCCACTGACTAAGGACAACTTGTCCTTTTTCTATTATGAAGTGCATCTTCCTTTCCAATTAGCTTCCTGTTTACCGCTTTAAAGATGACTTCCATCATACATATTTAAGAATCCATCAGTAGAGTAATCTTGATGTCAATAATTGGAAAGGGGAAGCCTTGTGGTTATGGGAATGTTGTTGCGCAACCAGGCAAACAAACATTAACAAATCAATGAACGTTTCAAAAATTGTGCATTTACTTGTATCTAACAGGACATGAATGATTATTACTTCACAACTGTACACTGTGGGAATGGGAGTGAAATGCTTCCTCTCTCTCCCCCTCCCCCCAAATTAGCCCACAATTGGAAAGCCAGAACAGAGACCTGGGTTCAGAACCACATTCTGCATCAAGTTTGCTAGGTGACCTTGAAATAATGATTATCTAAGAGTGTAGGCAGTGGTGAAGCTGCATGCTCCGCTACCAGGGGTGGAGAGCAGGTGGGGGTGTGGCTGGCGCCCCCCCGGGGGGGCATGACGTGCACCTGTGGGGGCATGGCGTCCGCCACATGGGGGGGCATGGCGCATGTCTGGGGGGGCACCATGATGGCACCCTCCTGGAATAATGGTGTCGGGGGCGATCTGCTCCCTCCACACTCTGGTTCCTCCGCCAGTGAGTGTAGGTTACGAGGAAGATGGGAGTATAGAGTCAGTTATGCCACCGGATCTCCTTAAAAGGGAAAGGAGGGGAATATGTAATACAGTGGTACCTCTGGATGCGTACAGGATCCATTCTGGAGCCCTGTTCGCATCCTGAAGCGAACGCAACCTGCGTCCCTGCGTCTGCGGGTTGCGATTCGCCGCTTCCACGCATAACGTCATCTTGAGAGTCTGTGCATGTGCAAACGGCGAAACCCGGAAGTAACGCGTTCTGTTACTTCTGGGTTGCCGCGGACCACAACCCAAAAATGCTCAAGCCGAAGCTACTTCAACCTGAGGTATGACTGTACAACTATTTCTATTGCGTGTACTTTGGCTTAGTTAAGATACTGGGGATAGCTCCAAAGGTTTTCCAGAAAAGGTGAATCATATACACTGGTACCTGGGTTAAGAACTTAATTCGTTTTGGATGTCCGTTCTTAAGCTGAAACTGTTCCTAACCTGAGGTACCACTTTAGCTAATGGGGTCTCCTGCTGCTGCTGCACCGCCGCCTGATTTCTGTTCTTATCCTGAAGCAAAGTTCTTAACCCGAGGTACTATTTCTGGGTTAGCGGAGTCTGTAACCTGAAGCATCTGTAACCCGAGGTACCACTGTAGTTTAGCTCAGAAAACTGGGATCTAGTTTCAATCCCTTTGTGTACTAAATCTATGGAAAATATACGGAGTATACTTAATATAGACACTATACCTTTGGTGATACCCAGAGAATCTGCCATTCACATTTCAGATGAGTTGGTATATTAATTTGGTGCTAATTAGTAGTAATAAAGCTCACTGGCTTTTTGTCATGGAATACCATAGTAGATTATCGTTTGTTAACAGGGTGCAACAGATGGAGCTGAACATTTCCTGAATTTGGTAGCTATATGGCCACTATATAGATATTCCAGCAGAAGGTTGGACTTAATGGGGCAGTGGTTTTTACACCTTATAATCTCCTACCATAGAAGTCAAGACTTCAAACCTCTAGCTACTTAATGGGAAGCAAACCCCATTAAACTGAATGGTACCTGATTCAGAATCATCATATAGAGTCAGGGCTAGATTTCTCTCAGTAGGAATGTGGCAATTTTGTGCAATCCAAAATATCTTGCTAGAATTCTTGTTTTCCCACAATCCTTACTGTCACAGTAGTGACTGAAAGGCACAGAGCTCCTCGGATAAAAAGGCCCTCATGAATGGTTTCAACTTCTACAAGTGTTAAAATCTGTGTTCTTTCCATAGTTCTATTTTTATTTACATGTTTCCTTAAGACTTCTTTTCCCATTTATCTGATAAAAAGCAAGAGCTATACAAGATTGTATCTGCCCCTATTCAACCCACTGCTGACAGCACAGCCCTTTGCTATCAACAGTGAGCGAGTAGTGGCAGATATACTCTGCTGTAATTCTTGCCTTAATTGTTTCTAGGGTGCAAGACTATTAAGGTAGGACCAGCTTTGTTCTCCTGAAGCCAGGAGCAAAGAGATATAAAAGGCTGCTAAAATACAGAAACAGGAAGTTAATAAAGCATTTGCTACACAAATAGCATAAAGCCATGGTTCCATGTTAAAGGTAAAGGTAAAGGTACCCCTGCCCGTACGGGCCAGTCGTGTCCGACTCTAGGGTTGTGCGCCCATCTCACTTAAGAGGCCGGGGGCCAGCGCTGTCCGGAGACACTTCCGGGTCACGTGGCCAGCGTGACGAAGCTGCTCTGGCGAGCCGGCACCAGTGCAGCACACGGAAACGCCGTTTACCTTCCTGCTATAACGTGGTACCTATTTATCTACTTGCACTTAGGGGTGCTTTCGAACTGCTAGGTGGGCAGGAGTAGTTCCATGTTACTACCAACAAAAACAGCTGCTGGTGAGGAACAACATCCTTTAAGTACCCGACCTCAGCTATTTCTCCACGGACAACAAATAATGCTGCAAGAGTCTCCATTCATTGCAAAGCAAAGCAGTAATTTGGGGAAGTTTCATAGAATTATCCCATCTTTTACTTTTACAAAAATAAACCTGCAACACAATTTTGCCTTGCAAAATTCTATTGAGAAGTGCCTACATTTTTATTGCTAGAGATGGAATGTGTCTGTTCCTCTGATTAGGCACCAATGGTGCTATTGCAACCAACCTCACATGAAATATTGATTGTAATATTTAATGGAATTATTCTTCATCGTTTCTAAGGGTGGTAAAAGCTATTTTAGCAAAAAGCTTTTGTGGTTTGGTACTGACAATCTTGCTGGTGCAGTTCAGATTTTAGAATTTAGCATAAGAAGGAATAAGTCTTAGCTACTGCCATTTTTTGGTTGGACAGTGTTCTTGAAGCTACTGTACTAACATGTTTGACCAAACTGCAGGAGGCAGTGGAAGACAGGAGTGCCTGGCATGCTCTGGTCCATGGCGTCACGAAGAGTCCGACACAACTAAGCAACAGCAACAACAACAAATTGCCATTTTTTAAGACCAGTTTATTTCTAGGCATTACCTTCATGAAGAGACCAGATTTACACTACTCCCCCCCTCCAGTTTGTGATATGTTTTCTAAGCACAATTTCCAATCCAAGCTTCTTTAAGTCAGGTGACCTCAGTATCTAGTGGAGTACAGCTTACCCTACCATTTCCTTAGATCACTGGACAAGCCTTAATTTCCAGTCTGGATACCATACCAAGGTCCCATGGAGTCTAGTGATCAGAATGTGCCAAGGCACAGTTCAAGTGACAAAAACATTCTAGCATCTGTCCCTACAGCTATGGAGAATGCATGGCTGTATTTTGCCACAAGCATACGTGTTTCCAACATGATAGTCACATGATGATGTCCCCATTTCCTAGCCCTGCATTTCCACATAGGAACAGTGCATTAAGCAGCCCTCTGCTCACCCACATATTGAACCACAGTTCTTAACAAGTCAAGAAATAGTCCTTGCATTGATTTAAGTCTTGGTTCCATCGCATGTACCCATAACAGCATACCTGAAGATTAACAGGCAAGCAAGAAATAAGTAGGGGTTTATTTCTTAGACAAGCTGCTGAACTAGGATAATAAAAGCAATTCAGCTATTTTACAAATACAAAATGTAGCATTTTAAACCAGTAACTCTAAAGTCTATGAAAATAATTATTTTCTGGAATTTTAGAGGCATGCATTTTAAGAATTCTTTCACAAAGAACTGCCCCTTTCCCAAAAACTTGCACAGCACACCTAATCTGTAGGTATACAATTGACTCATTATTTAACATAACCCATCTCTGAAATCTTTGTAGATCTGATACTGTGGAGAATGAACCATTCTTTACCACAAGACAGACTGGCAGACACATTCTCACATCCAGCACTGTGAACACTGCTTGTTCCTTCCTGGTTCATTACAGTCATTTATGCAAATCTTCCTCCAACTTCTACTACCTCTGGCTATAATGTCTTAGCTGGAGGTTCTGATGCCATAGTTTTTGTCTGGAGCTGCTCTTCGTCTGTCTCTAGATTTGGATCCACTTGTTCCTGTATATCTGATTTTACAGCATGGAGTGCATAGTTAATACTAGTGCTTTCAGTCCAGCTCCAGGACCCAAACAGGGGGTTGTACAACATTCCTTTCACTGTCTTGACTAAAAAGCCATCTGTAAGAAAGGAGAGAGAGACAGCATAAGGAGACTATTCTTAAAAAGGACGTAACATCCACAGTAAACATGTGCAAAATTTCCTGTAATGTCATTCTGGCACAATGGTGGTGTTGTCTCAATAAACTGCGAGCCAAAGCAGCATTACGAACAGGTTTTAAATCTTGATGCTATCAAAACATTAAAGAATGTCCATCCCAAGTAAAATGTATCTTGCTGAATACAGTGCTCCAAATTCAAATTAGCACCTGGCTGATTATTTTTGAATTGTGACTAAAATCCCAGGTTAACACATGCATTAACCCAAACCCAGAATCAAAACAAAATACCTATCTTTAGAAAGTTGATGTTTATAATCATTTTTAAAGGACACCTACAATTTACACACCAACATTTTACACATCAGATGATCCAATAGTCAGTGTTTAGGTATATCTACATGTTCCCGTGTGTGTATATACCACTTCATCATTTCATTGTCAGCCCCCTCCCTCCCCCAAGTGGAATAAACACTGTTACCCAAACCTGCCACTTGTAGAACGGTACACTTGCCCCTTCCCAACCCCCTGATATCATACAGTAAATCTTCTCACTGGTGCTTAATTAACATAAATTCCTAAAGCAGAGAAACTGTTTTATGATAGAATCCCTTCTGAAAATACACTTTAAATGCAACCTACAAAAATCAGGGTGAAAACGGGACACCAAAAAAGGACTAACTGGGCAAACCTATGTTCACTCAGAAGAAAGTCCTATTTAATTCAATAGAGCTCAACCCCAGGTAAGTAGAGTTAGAACTGCAGGACTCACTTCTGACAGGGATAAGATGCTGCTCTCCCTGACACCTTCCCCCATTTAATTATTTACAGTCATTCTTCACCACTCTTCATCAAAGGATTCCAGGGTTGTGGGTGTAAGTGTGAACAAATTCACAAAACTGTCTTTCACTTCCTGGTGTAAGCCTGGCAGGTCTTTGGATTTAGTATTTCATACACCTTAGATTCCCCCCACCCATTGACTATATATGATTACTCTGTAAAGCATGCTTGCTTTATGCAACACCTGTATCAAGGGATAGTTAAGGTCAGCTAGCAGCCTTACTTGAAGGAAGTTACTGACTGTGTCCTTTCTTTGGGGTTTAAACACTTACTTGACTCTAGGAGCCTCTCTAGCTCCTCAGGCGGTATGAACTTCTCCCAATCATGGGTGCCTGTCGGAACAATGCCCAATACTCTCTCAGCTACCACAATGCCAAAGATGTAGGACAGTTGTGATTTGTTGATTGTAGTAATAAATAAGGAGCCTTCCGGCTTAAACAACAACAGCACAAATGTTAGCACATCTGCCATATATATACAATATAACTAGCAGCATCCAGTTAGTGTGTTAAAATTAGGATTGTCACCAAAGTAAATAAAAAAAATGTGGTTCAAGCTTAAATTGATTTTAAAAATCTTTACAGATTGTCAAGACATTGCAGCAGACACCATCTTAGAAAAAGAATTTCCTTACATATGTGCATATAATGCATCTTCAAATATTATTCTTGCCTCCTGTTTTCTGGAATAAAACTATTTTAAAATTCTGCCACCTCTACAAATACTAGCACCTTTCTTGCCAATCACCAGATTTTTAATTGGTGAAACTAGCCTCTCAGCCAAGTAATGTAGCCCTAATCAAGTAGGCCTAGCCAAAACATATTTGCTTGGGTCAATTAAAAAACAGGTCTCATCAGAGCTGTTTGAATTTGTACTATAAGCAATGCAATTTATACTGAAGCCAAATTCAAATTTATTCATGTTACTATGGTTCTGAGATTGGTATACAGAATATCTGTTAAGCGTTACTGCAATATTTTTGTGCACTAATAACTGTTTGGCTGGTTTCTATAAGAAAACAATCTAGGGCCCCATCTGCATTCTATATTCAAAGCAGTATTGTATCACTTTAACAGTCATGTCTTTCCCCGCAAAATCCAGGGAACAGTAGTTTGTTAAGGGTGCTGAAAGTTGTGACAAGACTGCTATTCCTCTCGCAGAGGAATCTAATGGTTTAACAGTCAATCCCTCTTCGCAGGGAATGCTGAGAGTTGTAGCTCTGTGAGGAACAGGGTGCCACAAGCCACATGGCAGGGTTATGTTATCGATAAACTACTATTATTTATAGAACTCAAAATATCTGCAGTCATACCTCATGTTACGTTTGCTTCATGTTATGTTTTTTCAGGTTGCGTCCCGTGGCGATGACAGAAAGGGTTACTTCCGGGTTTCGTCGCTCACGCATGCACAGAAGCACTAAATCGTGCTTTGCGCATGCGCACAAGCGCCAAATCACACCAGCGTAGATACAGTGCTTCAGGTTGTGGGCTTTTCATGTTGCGAACGGGCCTCTGGATCGGATCCCGTTCGCAACCAGAGGTACCACTGTACTTATTTATTTTGTGTTTTATAATTTATTTCCTTCATGTTTTTAGATCTGTACCCAGAACCCATTTATTGTCTGGTTCATTACCTCAGCAGGAAAAAGTGCAATATTTTAAAGGTTGTGTTTGTTTTCAATATGGATAATTTGAATCAATAAGGATTGCATAAAATTACACTCTTTAGCACAAAGCAAATCAAAAAAAGGAAACCAATGCAAAACATTTCTTATAATCAGCAGCTCAATTTTATAGTGCAAATGATTCAGCATTCTTTTTTTGCTTTCTTCCAACTCACTTTTAACACTTTGCTGCAGCACCTGATAAACATTTCCACATCAGCCACATGTTCTACAACTTCAGAAGCTACAATGACGTCAAATGTGTCTGATGCCTCTTCCACAATATCCTCTAGCGTACAGGATTTGTACTGTATTCTTTTAGCCAGGACTGGGTCAAATGATTTATGCAGTTCTGCTGTTCTAATGCTGTCTTCCAGAGGATCAATCCCAGTAACCGAAGCTCCCAGTCTACCTAGAGGCTAAGACCATAGACACGTTAGTCTTTTCTGTTTAAAAAAAATAGAATATGTAACCAAGTTGTTATTTGATTAGAAGGAAGTTACTGAAGAGCGTAAAGTAAACTCCGAAGCTTCCTCCCTAACATCTATCCCTTTGGTGTCTCTCCACCCCCACCCCCACCCAAAAAACCCCTACTGGAATAATAGAAGGGACAGACCCAATAATATTTAATTATTTAACTTTTTCTAGGTTGATTAAGGAGAACCGATCATCATAAGCATAGTTGCAGTTTAGACTGCCAGTTATAATAAATAGCTAATTATTTTGTCTTCTAGAAATTGTAGACCACAAATACACACTATAAAAAGTAAATCATGCATAAGGCTTCAATCCTGTCAGCACCTACTTGGAATTAAGGATCACTGAACACAGTGCAAAATAAAGTAAAAAAAAAAACTTTGTGGAAGTTCCAGCAAATTAGGGAACTTCAACCCTTTCCACAAAATCAGTTGAAGTGTGTTCCGGCTCACAGTTTAGCTCTACAGCTAAATTCTGCATTTCCAGCAAGAACACAGCAACGTCCTGCCTGCACATAATAAATATGTGCATCGGCACACACACCATACCACTTTGCTTTACTAGACTATCTTACTCTAAAGAATACCATAATGAACTAATAGAGCAGATTGCAAGAGAGACTTCTAGTTAAACAAGTACTTGGAAGAACGAAATAAGCACTATTCAAAACTTCAGTGCTGTGCTACTTCAAAACAAAAGGGTCAGGGATAAGAAAATTTATTATCAAAAGGTGTAAGCCCTACCTCAGTTAACAATCCACCACCACAGCCAACATCCAGGATCTTCACACCAGAGAGAGGGCTTCCAGGCTGATGATCATTTCTCATATTTAAAACAGTATCTCTTACACAAAGTACAAAACAAATTATGTTTTAATTATGACCGTCCACCAGTAAAGAGCTTTTAGTTGATCAAGTACACTTGCATATTACCAAAGCCTCAAAATGTTTGCCTTGTTGAGATATGGAATGGAATCAGGAAACTTTCTGATTACTAAACAAAGGTTTAGGTTTATAGGAGGAAGAGTCATCCTTAATATTCTCTTCTTTTTCATCTCCTATTATAATACACACTCCAGAATCAACACTGGCTCAAAAATAAAGACCCATATGCTTACCTCATAGCTCCCATTATTAAAACACACCCTCACTAAGTGAAATTGGTCTCCACTAAGCTCAAATCCTATACACCTTTATATGAGAGAAAGCCCCATTCAGCTCATTGGCACGTACTTGTGAATAGGACTGCTCATTCAGTCTACCACTTAAAGTCTACAGCTCCAGTTGTAATAGCTTTGTACTCAGTAAATATTTAAGCTAAGCAATACAAATGAAGACACCTCTACTCTAAAAGGTGATGTTACAATTTTCAGATTCCCAGAAGTATGTAAAAGCTGACCCATTCCAAAACCTTACCTAATAAATGGCACTCTAATATCATTCATAGAATGAAGAGCTGCATAATCTCCATGCTCATCCCACCATTTATGTGCCAGGAGTTGGAATTTTTTCATCTCCTTTGGATCGACTGTTGTTTGTGACATGCTGTAGTGTCGCTCTGTGAGTAACCTAAACATCAAAGGTGTTACTACATTAGGTGGCATAAAAACAGGGATCAGCTAGCAAAAATTGATTTTAGAAGTGCAACAAGAAGTTTCCTTTATGGAAAATAGAAATTTCACGAGTGGATAAATTCAGATTACAGTTGGACCCCACATGATCATTCCTTACATTGAAGGCTAATTTATTTGGGAAATAGTTTTATCAATGGCTAATAAACACAACAGCTTCATGGAAGCTGTTCAGGGAGTGACATTATGCCTCTGAATACCAATTGGTGGAGTATGAAAGATGGTGGTTTTCACGGCCTGCTTATGAACTTCAAAAAAATCTAGCTAGCCACCCTAGGGTTAGTTGGGCCCTTGGTTTGAATCAACAGAGCACTTATTACATTCATGTTGACAAAGTCTAGCATGCACAGACCCAATTATATCTATTAGAGACTACAAACTATCTGACCTATGTAGAGACAAATAATTCACAAATCACATCCAGTAGTCCCTGAGGTGGATGTGCCAAATCCTGCTGCCCAATATATATAAATTATGCCTTACCACCATGTAATGACCCTTTTGTTTGAATAAAACAAATGGCTGTCCATTAGCAAGGTTTGCCATGCCACTACGTAAAACATTGGTGGCAGGGACACTAACATAGTGGCACAAAATGTGCTTTATGCTTACAATACAAAGGCACAAGCACCCAGAATGCTACTAGTTTGTAGGCCATGTACCAAGAGAGTTACAGATTACACTGCTGTTATTTTTTTACTTATTAAGAAATGTATGAAAACCATAACCCCCTCAAAAAAAACCCCACAACCTTCATTTTGAGCTGAGTCGATCATTATGAAGTAATCAGAAAATACAGAAAGTGTGGGAGGTCATTATTTTTGTTTATTACTATGTTATGCATTTTTGTGTTTTTATATTGTAAACCACTCTGTGATCCTTGGATGAAGGATGGAACAGAAATTTAATAGATAAGAATAATACTCACATTGTGTTCCTCGCTTGAATCAAACTAACAAATATATGATATTTTAACTGATTTTTACACCTCTTAAGGAAGGGTATTTGGAGTATTTGAGGAGGCTGTCCATAGTGATTACCTGGAGAGAGAGAAGTAAAGCAATTTTTGTTGTAAGCTTCCTGGCCCAACAATTTTTAAAACTGCTAAGAATCCCTAATACATCTGAGTTTCTAGCTGAACAGGTTAGCACCTATTTTCAACAAACAATGGCTGCAAACGGTTGGCTCATGTAACATTTTGGAGTTTTTTCAGCAGCATATAATGTTTTGCACATTTTCATAATTAGTCTCAGGAATCAGATTGTTTTAATCCAAAAGGGCAACCATGTGTTACCACAGTTATACATAAGTTATGTTTGTGACACTGCTTTTTAATGGGCTAAAACTACTATGTGCAAGAGCTCCTTTTCCCATATTGACACACCATTGTTATAAGATCAGCAGATCAGGCACTCCTCATCTAATATGGTGCAAGAGTCAAGAAAAGGCCCTTTTCGGTGGTGGATCCTTGCACCTTGGGATCCTTCCACATGCATTTTGCCTCATTTCTTTACAGATCCAAGTAGCTAGTAAACACAGCTTTTCAGCGGGCAATTGGAGGAGATGAGACCTGATTGTTGCTGTGATGAAAAACTGTTATTCAGTGATTTGTTGTATGTTTTTAATGGATTTTACATATCCTTATTTACTTGCTTTGATTTTAAACCATCCTGTGGCCTACCTCGAAGGTGAAAGATCCACACCCTCACACTCCAGTGATAATTTCAATGCAAACTTAACATTCAATAGAATAAGCTAGTGACATGAGGATCAGACAACTTGGTTGGGGCTGTGAAAATTCATCCAAAGTTAGATGGCAAAGCTATTTACCCACCTTCTACTGCATTAGCAGCACACCCTAGCACCTTGCAAAATTGCATAACCAGCAAATCGAGGGCCCTGTTCCCAAGGACCTTACAATCAACAGACAGCGGGGAAACACTACAATGGCAGGGGCAGGCAAATGCGACGAAACCTATCTAGAGCTTTGGCTGTAATCCGTGACAGCTGAAACAATGGGGTAAAAGGAAAAGTTAAGCTCACCAGGCATGAATGCAACAGGTGCTGTTTTCTGCTATGTCAATTGGTAGGGCTGTAATTGGTAGGGTTTTTCCTAAACAAAAAAACTCAGTAACTTCCAGTGTGTCCTGGTTTTTTTTTTACTTTTAGAAATATGGCAGCCCTACCAGAGGAAGCCCCGCTTGCTAGGGCTGCCGCCTGCCCTTTTACAATACAGGATTGTCCCCTATTCGGATCTGAAATGCTGCGTCCTGTATTGATACACTTTTGTCTTCTCTCTCTTGCTCTCTCTCGTTAGGGATCCTCTCCAAATGCATGTGAAAGGTCCTGTATTTAAGCCAAGCACAGACAAATTTACAAATCCAATTGTAGGGTGTGGGTGTGTGTGACCAATTCCAAAAGGATCGTCCTGGTAGGCTGCAGCAGATTGTAATTAAATGCTTTGAAGTCACTTCAGCACCAGATTTTGGGGCGGGGGGGGAATCGGCTCCCCAAGCCTTTTACCAGAGCAAAGGTGCCTATTCCGCAGGGATAACAAGGAGCCACCCAGCCGGAGATACGTGCGGAAGTAGCCCGTCAGCATGCAAGGACACCGAAGGTAGGGCAGGACCCCAAAGCCACGGCGAAGCGCAAAGGCTTACTCACAGGAACTCAGGGCGCGCCGGCAAGCCGTCCAGCCTCCCGCCATCTCCCCGCGGAAGACCCACAGCCGCCTGGCCCGGCTGAGGCAGCCGCTCTGCCAGCCCTTCATGGCTCAAGCTGATCTCCGCGCGGTGCCACTCTCAGGCGGGGCTCCACCTCCCGGTCCCTGCACCTACCAATAGGGCTCGCCGTTTCCAGCCACAACCCGCGCTCAGCTTCCGGTTCCGGCGAGAAGAGACGCAGCTTTTAGGAATAGCGCCACGGTCATCCTGAAAGGCTGCTGGGGGAAACAGCCCTGCAGCAAAGTCAGACTGTAGCCCTGCTCGCGGGTGGCGAGGAAGCCGCTTTTTTGAGCACAGTTTATTTGTTAGTTTATTTAAAAAATATATATTTATGTACCGCTGTGTCATTAAAAAACAAACCACACACACACAAATCGGTTAGCAGCAATAAAACATAAAACCATACAATAAAAGACAAATAGGAAAAAGTTAATAACACAGGCATCAATTTACTACTGTGGGAAGGATGCATTCTTAACTGTCTGCATAGGCCTGAATAAAGAAATTTACACCAAGGCTGACACAGAAGGAGCCTGCTGAATAATAGCAGATCATTCCACAGGACTGGGCAGATGACACCAAAGGTTCCGTTTGTTATTGTCCAAGGAGCTGCCCCAACTTGGGGAGTGACAGACGATGCTCCTGCAGATGATCTCTGGGATTCAGGCAATTCCTGAGGTACCCTGGACCTAAATTGTTCTGGGCTTCGTAAATTAGTGCAAGAACCCTGAACCTGGTTCCATAGTAAGTGAGCAGTCAAAGCAGCTGTTTTAGCAATGGCATCACAGGTTCTTGGCCAGAAGCTTCTGTCAGCTGCATTCTGCACCTGTTGGGAGTTTCCAAACCAGACCAAGGGCAGGTCCACATAGGACACATTACAGTAATCCAGCCTCAAGGTTACCAATACATGGACAACAGCAGCCAAGCTATCCCTGTCCAGGAATAACTATAGTTGGTGAGTCAGACAAAGCTGGTAAAAAGTTTAAAGAGGAGTGCTGTTTTAGGTCTTTCTCAGCAGTAATCAGTCTGTTATAGCCTTTCCTTATTGCAACATTTCAATATATATTTCGTAAAGTGGAGAATAAAATGGCTAGAGCAACAAATGTATATTTTACATTTGTACAGTAGGCTAATTTCACCAGCCAAGCACTCAAGTGTGGCCTGGCTCCCAGACAGATGTTCCCTTCCTGCCTTTATGGCTTGCACATGAGGGGAGAAAAAACTTCTGGTTGTTTACAATCTTCTACATGGGATGGTTCTCCGTGAGACCTTCAACCTCCAATAACTTCAGTTGTCTCTTCATTTAGCACAGAGAATAGACTCTTATCTAGGCAACCGTTTTGATTCCACGAGCACTAGAATAATTGGCAGGGTGTGTAAGAAAGGTGATGAAATTATAAGAAGGTAGGTAACTGATTGTATGGGCTGGTGATGGCACAAGGCACTAAAACCCGAATAGGCCCAGACAGCCTCCTTCTCTCACTTCTTTGGATCCAAGTCAATATGTTTATCATATTCTGTAGAAAAATTAATTATAGCTCCAGTAAAGGAAACTCAATTTACTTAAAGGCTCATTGTGACAAGAGTTTGGTCCCACCATTCTCTCTGTGATGTGTTATATAGACCATTAAGTAAAACCTATGAACCTTTTAAATAGGAAGAGTATGCTCTCTTTATTGGCATACAGACATTACTGAAATTAGTGCACTTGTGTGAATGAAATTTCCATTGATACAGGGAGTGACAAATCCAGCTGGTGTAGTATATAAAAAGCTTCATGCACAATCTTGTTTACTTAACAAATAGAGGTCTAGTTTAAAAAGTGGATGCAGTAGACCATAGAAAGCTGTATTCCTCAGTACTTCATTTTAAAATAAATGGGAGCACTGAAAAAAATCTTTGCCCCCACTGTTTTAATTTTTGAACCAAATCTCTCAGATTCTTAGTTATCTAAAAACCAGTTTATCCTTAGAGCTTGTTTCTCTTCTTTCGTTTAAAACTACAGTAGGTTGAATTCATGGAGAAAGGGATGGGAGGACTCTGGGCAACATAATTGTTTGGTGCAGTTCTTTTTATGCAATATTTACCTGGAAGATTTAATGGAACATTCCCAATTGCATATGCCATTGCATTCGTTAGCCATTTTTAAAGGGTATATTTAGTCAGCAGAATTATATTTAAAAACCAAAAAGCACAATACCCCTCATCAGAATGTATTATTTGACATTTTGAAGTTCCCAAGAACTCACAATGTTTGTTGACAGTTGTTTGGGATGGGCAGGTTGTAAATTTGCAGTTTGCAAATGCCTGTTTTTACGAGTTCAGTTCTATCAGCCAAAATACCATCTCTCTAGATGGTTAATATGTTGGAAAAAGAAGTTTAAAAACTGTCTTGTTTTTTAAAGTGAAACCATATTTCTAGTAATAAGTTGCAAGACCAGACCTAGTTATTTTTATTAACCTTCTGTATCACAGAGTTATTTAATGGTTTCTAATGCAGAAGTTATAGAGTAATAAAACAAATGAATCCAAAATAGATTCTAGCTTCTCTAACCATATGAACCATTATAGAGTGTGCTTTTTAACACAGAAGTAGGATATTGAGGAATAGAGTTTCAAAGTTACAAACTCACATCATACATGTTGTTTACTTGCACTTCGCTACTATTTGTGCTTGGCTAATACTGGTATGTTGTACAATAAGAATTATGCACATTTTAGTCACAGACAGTAGGATGATAATTCAATAAATGTTTTTTAAAAACAAAACCCTACAGTTCATTTTAACAATTCTTTTGCCCAGGGACTGACCGACCTTGAACTATCCAAGGAGGAAACTTAAAACACTGAGAAAATTTAAAACTGACAAACTGTTCAGTATTTTACAAAAGTGTATTGTAAAAAAAAAGTAATTTAAAATAAATTAAAATACAAGAATTTAAACAAAAAAATGAACTAAAGAACTTTATTGACATCACAGTACATTCAATAGCAATTTTAAGAACATTACAGCTGAAAGAGAATGGCATATTTCATAGTCTTAGTAAGCACTACTAAGGAAAAATGTAAATACAAAGAAATCCTAGCAAGTACTTAACTCCGAGCAGCGTTTCCCAAAAATACAGCTATTTACAGATTATTTTTTTAAAAAGGAGGGTTCAGCTTTCACCTACACAGCCACAACTGTAGCCTCTATAATGAGCCTCTATAATGAGACAAGCCCTTAAAAACTCATGGAATTTTTAAATCGTATGACTAGTGCCATATCATTCCTCAGCGTTTACGACGTGGAGGAGTCATTGATCTGAAAAATAAAGAGAAAGGGAGGGAAATTAAAGAGGAAAAGAACTATCAAAAAACACACACGTTAGGCTTAAAAACTTAAATTTTCTTAGTTGGAAATCAATGCTATCAAAGTCGTTCCCATCCGCCGCCACCCCCACCCCACCGAGAATAATCTAAAGAAGTTAGCTTAACTTGTAAAATATATAGTTGCAGGCATGATGATGAACAAAAACAGAAATAAATACATAAATCAAACAAGATACTTAAAAGAATACTACCTTGATCGTGATTTAGACTTGTGTTTGCGGCTTGCCTTCTTACCAGACCTTTGAGATTTCTCCACGGACCGCGACCGACTATGCTTTGCTTTCTTAGACTTCTTTTCTTTGCTGCTGCCTGGTGACTCAGAACTGCTCCTTGTGCTAGATTCCGAACCTGAGTGCTTTTTGCTCTCTTTGGTAGAACTTTTCTTGCTTTCCTGCCTAGAATCATGCCTTAATGTTTTTGAGGAAACTGAATCGCTACGAGAGACCGTTCTTTCACTATCTCTTTTCCTCTTTAATCTCTCATCATGATTGCCAGCTTTACTGTCTTTTTCTTCTTTTCTCTGTTTCTCTTTGCGCTTCTCCTGGTCTCTCTCCCTCTCTCTGTTCTTTTTCTTGTCTTTTTCTAGGCTCCTGCTGCGTTCCTTTTTCCTCTCCTGAACTTTACTATCGTGGCTGTGTTTGTGCCTGTTTCCACTTTCACTTCTACGCTGGTCCTCACTTTTACGCCTATCTCGACTCCCGCTACGAGTGGAAAGGCTAGCAAGTCTATCCCTTGAGTGACTATCACTTCTACGCCTCTCCCAGTTTCGGTCATGGGAAGGACTACGATTTCGCCTCCTCTCCCCCCGGTCTGCACTCCTATGTCTACTAGATCTCCGCCTTTCTCTTACCTTGCCCCTACTCCTGCTCCTCTCTCTCCTGTTTCTGTGAGAATAGCTCCTGCTTCTGCTGCGCCTAACCTTATGTGAAGGGGATCTACTGTGGCTACGCCTCTTTTTCCTTTTAGGGGAAGAAGAATGTGAAGAGCTGCGACTGCTGCCAGAGCTACTGCTATAGGATGAACTAGAGGCTGTGCTGCTGCTACTACTGCTACTACTTCTGCTGTTGGCACTCGAACTACCACTGCTTGAACTTTTTGACCTACTCCTCCCTATTCTCTCTTTTTCTTTAACCTCTTTTTTGGGTTCAGCATCTGGTGTCATTTGCTTTGGAGATTTTTTCTTTTCACTGAACACATCCGCCTCCACCTCTTCTTTTGCATCCTCTGGTGGTGAACTGCTGTTTTGCTCTTTACTGGTGAGTTCACTCATCTCTTTAGCAATTTTCTCATTCTGGAGCTTTTCTTCTGCAAAAGTAAGTGCATAAAAGAAACAAATACAAAAATCACGCCAAGCGAGATGGCAGAGATACAAGAAATCTCTCCCTATCGTCCACTAATGGCCAGTGTATCAACAAGACAGCAAAGTATAACTTTACTTCTTTTATATTACTTCTTTTCTGTAGCTATTTGAAAGTCAATGGAGCTTATTTACAAGTGAACATGAATTAGATTGTGTTGTTAATCATCAACAATTCCCTTTTTAATAGGGTTTTGAAGCAAGTATATAAATGGAACCTAAACAATAATCACAATAAATATCTATGAAATATCTCTGTTGCCATGGGCAACTGTAAACTGGCAGTCTCAATGAATTCAGAGGAATCTTTGTAATATGTGTGTTCCTGGAATCTCTGTACTGGAAAGTGTGTGCCTTTCCCCAAGGATTTCTTCATGCTATAGCTAATTCTGCCTCTATTCTATCCAAAGATTCTAGCAGATTCTTTACTTGTTACATTCTGGATGTGAGCCAGTCCTTGTGTATCCAACTCTTAACGGATCTTAGGAATTACAATGGCCAAGGCCTCTGCTTATGAAATTTTACTATCTGTGTTATTGACAGAGGTGAGGTCACCTAAAGATAAAACTATTTGGAGTTGTGAACTAGTATCAAAGCACAGAGAAAACCCCAAATTCCTCAGTTACCTGTAATGTACTCTATAGCTCAGGCTTGTGTACATGGTGCATTATTCTGCGCTTGGCTCTCAGGTTGCAAGTTAGGGTACAAGCTGGTACAAGTCTGAGAGGTTGGAAACCACTGCTGCTGTCGTCAATTCTGAACCAAACACACATCCTACCTTCCAGCTGTTTCTCTAGCAATAGCTGCTGTTCTCTCTCCTTTCTCCAAAATGCTTCTTGTTTTTGCCTGATTCTGTGTCGCAGTTCCTCGTCATCAGTATCGGATGACTCAGAGCCTCTGTCGCTCCTCTCATCGTCACTGTCTCCTGATCCATAACCACCCAGTCCACCTGCGTGCATAAAGCCTAGTCTATCACGAGGGAAGATTAATCCTGGTTCTTAATATTTCTGCAGGGCAAAGAGGAGAGTATATTGCCCATCTTTCACTTCTTCACTGAAGAAGCCACTTATTCTGGAGGAAGTGCCAAAGGTGGTTGACTGGATGTTCAAGGCCCACACATTTGACCTGCTGTTCAGTATCTGGTTTTACTTCTTCCGGAATAGCTTGCCATGTTTTCCAGCAAGCAATCGCTATGGTTACATACTTTCCCGTTAAGTATATGGGTAAAAAAGCTCTTTACAGAGCCAGTACCAAATGCTTAGTGTACATCAGCAAGAGCATATACACAGGAGTGCAGTGCCTAAGACCTGTCCCTGAAGACATCTTTGCAATGATTTCAGCCAGCTTCAATATCCAGGGCTTTAAAAAGTCCCGAATGCCAATCAATTTTCTACTGTTCAGAAAAGACTGTACATTAAAGAGGTACAGGTATGGAATAGGAATGGACTTCTCTTCCCCCAAAAGATAGATCTGGAAAAACTAACAAGACTAGCAGAAAGTAATACTGAACATCTGATACAGAAGCATTCTTACTTTCTTTTTTATGTTCTCTTCAGTATTAGTTGACTAATACATTTAAGCTAACGTGAAAGATTTTTTTACTAGTAGTAAAAATATTTAATATAACAAGTTACTAAAATTGTATAATGTTACACTGATATTTCAAACATTTTTTTAAAAAACTATTACATCTCAGAATGTAATTCTTAATTTCATATCCAGCATATCCCAATATTACACTAACTGCTGGCTATGAGAACTCAAAACATACATTTGTTGTGTGGACTGCTGGCAGGACAAAACTGTAGATTTTTATTGGTTTCTTTTATCAAAGCACACACTAATAGCTGAATTAAAAACAGGAGAAAAATTCCTCCAAATTCACTTTATTTAGATACTGTAGTAGCTATCTGGTGCAAAACATTTCATTTACAGGACAGGCTTACATTATGTTTACAATGGAAATAACACCACTGTACAATTTCGCGTATTTTAATAGGTTTATTTGCAAGATAAGCCCTTTCTAAGAAACACAAAAGTTATCAGATGCTTGCCTATTGCATGTTGGGCAGTTTCAATACATATTTAGAAATGCAAGCCAGAGCAATCTCCCCATTAAGTCCCTCTCAAAACTGGGAACATACTTACCAAGTCCAGTAAGGGAAGCCAATGCACTGGACTGTGCCAGCTGTTTTGCAGGAGCTTTGTATCACATCAACAACAGGAACAACATGTTAACACAAATAGCCACGATTTCATAGGCATGAGAGTCTATGGTATTGTTAAATCTACTACTATTGCTGTTTTGTGGAGGAGAGAAAAAACATTAAAAACGTAATCCATTGAAAACCCAGTTATTTTCTGGCCACGAATGTTTAGAAATTTAAACTGTGAATTAATAGTGGATAGATCAGTTTCTTATAGTTATACATTTCCAAGTTAATAAATTTCATCTGCAGACAGAACTGTATATAATTATTTACTCACAACTACATGGAATAAAGCTGCCTATTTTCGTAAAAAGAAAATAGCTGGCTAACAGTGAAAGCAAATTCATTCATAATTCAAGTATGCCTTAAGTTTTACTCAGCTAAATTTGAACTAGAATTATCTAAAATATGTAAACATTTAAAATAAATAAATGACATTCTATAGGAAAGAAATGGAATAACTGAAGTTAACTCACAATACACTGCACAGAACAATACACTGCACAGGACAATAGTATATGATTATTACAACTGAATTTTTGCAACTTTTCTTCCTTAACATACAGACTGCTTTTAGGTACAGATACTATGGATTTAAATGTTCTAGGACATGCAAAAGGATATTTAATTAAAGTACTAGAAAGCCTAAACATACCTTTTATTGCTTTACGGTGGGCATCTTTAGCCACGTAATATATTTCTTCATTTGTGACATCTAGGAGAATTTCTGTCAGCAGCATTTTTGTCAGCAACATCTAAACAATTATAAATATAAAATCCCCAGTTCAAACACAATTCTCAGCAAACCCTTGCAATTCTATTCGGTTATTCAGGTTAGGAAGCATAATGGTTCCTTTACCCATGATTTCTTGGAACTACTGAAGAAAGCATTGGGCTCACACTATGCAACTTCTTACATGTTCAACCACAAGCAACGTACTTTAAAATGTACCTATTTGTTCAGTATGCACAACAGTTCACCTTTGCATTCAGTGATGTGTAGTCAAGTAATGAAAGCAGATGGAAACAGAGTTTGGGAGAGAAGAGCGCTACAAGCACATTTCACATACATCTTTTCTGAGTAAGAGAATCAAGATCCTTATAGGAATCTGTTGATCCTATAAATCAAGAGCTTGAATTATCTAAAGTTTGCTCAAGCATTTATAAACCTTTGGGTATGTTATGTGTACCTAACTTGACTCTAGCCATTCTCTCCCCTTGCCATGCATCTTATATCAGCACCATATCAGTGACATCCAGTGTCGCGCTAGCCGATAACTTTACAAAAGGTCATATATGTCCACTTTTTTGCCCAAATTTGGTTCTATGTCCTTTCTCAAGCCGGTCATATGTGTAGTTAAATGACAATGCTGGTTGTATGGCTTTAAAGTTGGAGTGCATACAACCATTTTGTTCTTGCCTTAATAGCTACTAGTGGAAGCACTAGTGGAGGCACAGAGAACTTGCTTGCTAGCAGGCTTGCTAGCTTTCTCTAGCTTATCCCAAGGGGAACAGCTTTTTCTAATAACTAAGAGTGCAAATTTTAACTAATTAAGGACAGGTTGATTAAAGTTGTTTTTATTCAACTCAAAAAGGAATCCTTGCTTAATTGTTTTTAAAAAATGTTTTTAAGTAAGCATAAACAACAGGTGACAGACACCATCTTTAAAGAGGCACCCCCTTCAATTATGTAAAGGAGGGAATGCCTCTCTAAAATTGCACTTGCTGCAAAATACATGTACACTATCTAAAAACAGAGTTTTCTGCAAACTATTATTTTAGTCAAATGAATTTTAACAAAAATTAATTAAATCAGCATTATTTGATAAACCAACTATGATTTCTTTAAATAGAATGGCAGCCCTACTAATAAGCAAGCTCATACAGGCATGGCCAATGAAATGGTCCCAAACTCATCCATACCATCTGATACTCCTTTTCTTCCTCTGTCATTTCTGGTTCGCTTTGCTCCTCTTGAGGAGCTGGAGAGGGACTTCGACTGACTTTTCCACTACTTGTAGCTTCTACGTTATCAAGATCTTCATCTTCTTCATCACTATCCTATAAGAAAAGAGTTATGAAATAGGTTAAAATACGGGTTAGTATTCAATGCAGCATTATTACAACTGTTCTGTCAGTGCAATAAACCTTTTCACTTACAAATTTACTTTTCTGAGGTAACCGTGGTCCATCTTCTTCTCCTGTGTGAGCATTTTCCTTTTTTTCTTTCTTAGACAACTGAGAACGCTGCTGCTCCATTCTCTCTTTCTCTAGCTTCTTTTGCTTTTCTCGTTCCATCTTCTCTAGGCCCTCACGAATCCATGCAGGCAGAGTTCGGCGTTTAACAGCATCTAAATATTCATACAGAAAAGTAGTTTCTTAAAAATGAACCCATTCATTTTCTTTTTAAGCTCATCAGATAATTGATGTGTTTGAGGCTTTTAGGATGTTTCACGGGGAGAAAGCCACTGTAGCTTTCTAATTCTCTTCCTAGGCTAAGCTAGACATTGTGGTGGCAAAGACATAAATAGGAGTTGGGATGTGGCTAAGGTAAAGGACCCCTGGACAGTTAAGTCCAGTGAAAGGTGACTATGGGGTTGAAGTGCTCATCTCGCTTTCAGGCCGAGGGAGCCGGCGTTTGTCCACAGACAGCTTTCTGGGTCATGTGGCCAGCATGATAAACTGCTTCTGGCGCAACAGAACACCGCGACGGAAACCAGAGCGCACGGAAACGCCTTTTACCTTCCCGCCACAGCAGTATCTATTTATCTACTTGCACTGGCGTGCTTTTGAACTGCTAGGTAGGCAGGAGCTGGGACAGAGCTACAGGAGCTCACACCACCATTTGAAATCCACAGCATAGGAAGGTGCAAGGGAAATCTCCTGCCCATGCATTCTCTCAGCATTTTCTCTCCTATTGGGGCTCCAAGATCAGCACGCTCAAGCTGTGATAGTACTGTACTGATAACAGGAGCTGGTTCAGCCCAAGGCACTACATTTATTAAAATTAATATGATGAGGACATACCGATTTGAGGAGTCTCCTGTTTTGCAGGTAATGTGATAGGTGAACGCTGGCGATCTCTGAATGCTGGCCTCTCCCTTCGATTCTGAGGTGGTGCAGGAGGTGCTGGAGGACCTGGAGGGCCTGGTGGTCCAGGCTGCCAGTAAGGTGGATGAAACCCACCTTGAGGTGGACCAAAATTAGCCCCATGCTGAAAGAGTAACGAAGCTCATTTTCTTTCAGATCAATGCTACACATTTCCTAACTTTAATATTTGGTCTGTACAAAAATGCACAGTAGAAAGAACCTTACTAAAGTTGAATAGAAGCCCTTTTAATATTTTAAGGGACAGCCTATATTCTCTAAACTGTGAAAGTGACAGTTTCAGAAAAGAAAATTGACTAGTCCTTCTCATTTCAGAATTCAGAAATAGGAATTTTGCATTACTGTAACACAACATAAATAAACTGGAAAAGTTCCAAGTCCCTTCCATATTGGATGGGTGTTGGAAGAGAAGATTTAAGTAGATAAATTAATTATATTAATTTCAACTACAATTATCAGCTTGATTTATAGTTCAAAGGAAAGCCACCGTAGCTGCAGTAAGCCAGCTGCTAGTTTGGGATATAAAGTCAAGGAACATAACATCTAAGTTTCTTTCTTTTTAAATCATACTTGCCCCCTGGTTATGAGAGTTGTAAATTAGTTTATGCTATCTCTGTTCTAAGGAATGGTGTGGGTTTTTTGGCTGCCTCTTACTGTTTAATTTCATTTTAATTGTTATATGTCGTACTTTAATATTTGTGTAAGCTGCCTAGGGAAACTATATAAATGTGATATGTGTGAGAACAATCCGCATAGCAATGTCTGCGTCAATCTCAGTCCCAAAAATTCAATGTGTTTATTTTTATTTGTGTGTAGAGCTTCAGCTGACCAATCTAACAATTACATTAAAGTCTGCAGCATTTTTTTCAGTTAAAAAAGGCCAGGGGGAAAAACTTGTAATATCTACATCTAATAAGCATGTGGGGATTTGACACAGAAGTGAAAAAGGGAAAAGAAAGAGCACTGAAAGAGTCATTCTCCACTGATGTTTACTTAAAAAAATCATTTACAACATATTTGACTGCCATATATCATACTTTATAACACTGTATAACATCGACATACTGTTTATAATGGCAATTCAGAAAAGTGTAGGCATGTTTTAAGTGCCACTGAAATTAATGGAACTTGGCACTTCCTCTGAAAAGCCTAATCCAGAAAGCCCACACAGACTCAAAAGCATAAATGTGCACAGCGGTCCACACTGCTCACTTCAATCCACACACCTAAAGAAATATACACTTCCAGTAAAATGAATGGAGATGCTTTTTCAGGTAGACGTGTTCCTTGCACATACTGGGACTCTTGCCCAGGAAAAATAACAGAACCAGAGTAAATGGCTATAATTTTGGCCAGTTCTACACTTCTAAATTACTGTATTTCAGAGAAGCTTAGTTGTGTGCAGGAGCGCAGAATTCATTTTGGAAACTGATATTGTGGGCATAATTCACCTTTATGAATCAAATCAAACTGGTGAGAGGTAGAAAATAAATACTAAATCATCTAGGCTATCTTTCTAAACAGGCAGTTCCTTCTCAGAATACACTTGTTCGTGTATTTAAGCATTTTGTTTTCTTTCATATTTTTCTCTTTTACACAAAACTTATTGCATTGGAAAACGAGGCGTTTTAAGAACCAAATTATAAAGAGGTGTTCACAATGCAGGTGGTTTGCAGATGACAAATTGTATCTGAGCAAACAATAAAACTTGTGGATTCTGTTGAAAATCAGCACTAGAGGCACAACTCCGTGGAATGGGCTCTGCATGCTTACAATATTTAAGCAAGAAATGTTTCACCTGATAGTCAAACTGGTTCACTGGGCCCATTGCAAAGTTATCAGGTGGTGGTCCCCCAAAGTTGTGATTATTCTGACTAAATATATGCCTGTTGTCAGGGGCAAATTCCCCACTGTCCTGACTGTTGCTGTCTTCCGATGGAGGAACAATATCCATTGGGCCTGGTGCTGGAGGAATCCATGGCTGCTCTGGAGGTGGATGAGGGGGTTGGTGGGGCATGCTCCAGTCTGTTTGGATTTAAAATCAAAATGTTAACAACTCATTTTTTTCATTTCTTCTCTTGAGACTTTCAAAATAAAACCTTTAATGTAAAATACACACAAATATATACCTTAATAAAGCTAGCATTCATTGTTTGTGTCCGGTCTATCACTGATATTCCTTCTTGATTTTTGTTTGCTGGCTAAATATACCATGAAATCAACCAAAATCAGGACGATCTTGTGTTTCATCATCCATAACGTACTAAGAGCTAGTTGTGGACTTGAAAAAGGATCATGAAACAAGCCAGTGAGGAAGAACACTGTTCTTGGCTAGTTTATCCAAGCAGCTTACCATTTCCCTTAGCATATAGCTAAGGGAACTGAGGATGGGGGGACAGGGATGACTTTCAACTATACATTTCCATACTGTATCCTTTAACCAGCCTAATTTTAAATACATATAAGAGTTTGTAAAACTGAAAAATCCTTCATGTACATCAAGCAATGTACCCTAAGTACATTTGTGCCATTTTAACAAATAAAGTTAGCCCATTTGAAGCATAGAGGAAGAACAGCAGCAACTGCTGAAAAAGCACCAGACTTGCTGGTATGAAAGTCTGTGTATGAAATGTCTGTGAGAGAACAGAAAACATTTTGATCTATAGATTGCTATCTGACCAGAACCAGAATCTGACTACAGCTGGCTGATTAAGGCAGCATCTAGGTGCGTATCACAGAGCACTACAAAGGGCAGAACTATATGCTCTAATTTACATTCTGTGCATTAACAGAGAAAATAATTCAAAGCCAATGAGGTTTGGATCTTGCAGTCAATTTGCCTTTTCCAAGGACGCTCCAGGCTTTGAAAGATAGAGCATATCAGTGTTAGAATCCAAAAGCAAAGAGGAAAGTATTAAAAAACAAACCTGGCTGCCACATTCTGTTGAAGTTTGGATCACCCTGAAAGTTGCCATGGTTGTTTGGACCAGGCTCCATGCCTGTCATCTCCTGGCCATTTGGCATCATCCCTTGCTGTTCCACTACACTCTGCTGCCCCGAAGCTTCTCGCTGAGCAATCCATGCTTGAGCTAATGCTGCCCAGTCAATTTGGCCTAGAAATAAAATTAGATTTTCAACGTACAGATTTCCATGGCAGAATTAGGAAGACATATTTGTCAAGCCCATCAGAACAGCACCTTATTCATATGTCATAGGAAGTATATTAAAAGCTTACTTTTAAAAGTGTCCTTCACATAATTTATATGCATTAATCTAACACTATTTTCTGTTTCAAATAAGGCAAATAATCATTAGATTTAGGCTGTAATCCTATATACACACACATAGAAATGAGCCCCAGTGAACACAGTGGGACTTCCTTCTTAAGACTGCACCTTAAGACTACCAAAGCAGTTCATTGTCCTATTACAGTTTCTTCCAATCCTCCATTTCAAAAATATCTAATAAACAGAATTTGTCAGCTGTATTCAGAGAATGAAACCTGTAATGGTACTAATACTCCAGTTGCTATAATGCGCATACATATTTAGCATGCATACTTAAGCTTCAATGGATTTAGTGAAACTTATTCCTGAATATGTAGGAATGGGCTGCACCCCTGCAATCCTGAACACACGCCAATTTTAATGGGATTTAAAGATTTAAGCAGTCTACATGAAGGCTGCCTAAAAGGTTCAAATCAACATCACACTGAAGTCAAGGGGAAAACTGCCGATGGATTTAAATTGATGTGGTATGCGCCCGTTTTAAATTGCAGCCTATCTTCTTTCTCCCATCTCCCAGAAGCTATTTTTTTGGGGGAAAATACTTTTCAGCCAGACAACCTAAATTTACTATCATTTTCAAGGCTGAAAGTTGCAATATTATCTTTGTGTACCCATGTTACCCAAGTAGGATTCATTGTAAGTATTCTAGTAGAGCCCGGGTCTTTAGTTAGTGCATTCTGATCTAATTGAGGGGTGCTGGTGCTGACCATAATAGTTTTAAAACACTGTAACAAATTGTCAACCAACCTACTTCAAGTCAACATACAAGAAATCAAAAGACAGCAAATAAAATACTAACAGTTGTATTCAACCTAGTGTTACGTGTACAAGGTTTTCCACTTGTGCAATGGAATTCTCACCCTCTCTCCTTCCCTTGCCTCCCCAATTTATTACAGGGGTTCCCTCAATTTTCTGCAGATTTGGGGAGGCCTTGGGGTGCAAGCAGTGGATGTGAGAGGGAGAAAGTTTCGTTGTGCTAATGAGAATCCTTGCACTGGTGGGACATGTTAGTTGCATGCTGCCCTATGGAACAGATTAGCTTGATTAATTCTGTAGCAGGTGAAAGATCATGTCCTCGTCAAATTCCTAAAATGCAAATTGCTGTGCTAGCTTTTATCTTGAAAGCACTTTTCCAGCTATTCACTTACTTGGATCTTGCTGGTGCTGAAATGACTGCATCCATTGCTGCTGATTCAAAGGCCACTGTTGCCAAGGCTGTCCGCTTTGATCCCACATCTTTAGTTCTTTATATATTCTACATTTAATCAAAAATAACAGTTGATGTTTGAGTTGAAGCTTCATGTGTTTAGAGTCATTTAACTCTTTCAAAAGTCATAAATTATATTTTAAACTAAAATTAACTACCCAAACATTATCTCAAACAGATCAAGTAGCATTTCCATTTTGTTCCAATTCCTGGTAGCATCCAGAAACACTTATATACCAGACAATTGCAAATAACAGAACTGCCATTTCATATTGCAGGATTGTCATCAGTTGAGAAACAAGTAAACACTTCCAGAACTTTACACTTTCAGAAAACTGGTCAATTTAGATTTACATGAATTCCTAACAAAATTGTGAAGGAGAGGGAAACAACAATAAACACTTTTGGGAAATAAATATATTGTGAAAAGATGTCTAGAAGAGTTGCCAAATCACAGGCATTGGCCCAGAAGTGCCTTCCAAAGAACCGCTGTCAGGAAAGATTAATTTAGTCTCTGTGACTAGACAGGTGATAACAAAAGTGTTCTCAAAGCACACTATGACTCTGAAGTGGCAACAAAAGCTAATTAATTATTGAGACTATAATGTATTATCATTTGCTTAAATAAAACTGCTACTGGGCGGGGTGGGGTGGGGAGTAGACCTGAAAGGTATCAATATGCTTTAAGAGACATGTTCCTTAGAAATACTTCTGGATACCTACAGAAACATTCCTACTAAGTACGATTCAACAAATATTTGTAACAATATTATTACAATTTCAAAAGTGAAATTATTATTATTATTTTGTTGTAAATATTACACAAACACAGACAAACTCATAACAGGGGAAAGTGTAACTTCCTTCCTTACAATTCTATGAACGCTACCCTAAGCAGTGGAAACTACTGAAGGAAATGAATATTTCTATTCTCCCAAGCAAACATGCTGGACCACTTTTTCTCATCACCAGTCTGCTTGATCACTAAGGTCAGCATCTGATGCTCTTTCCCACGTGCTTCAACGCTGTATAGTAAGGCATGTGGCTACCAAGTATAAAAAGAGAATCACCTGTTCACTGTTCACATGCCAACTTGCCTGTGGAACGTTCTCCCCTGGGAGGCTCACCTGGCATTCACTTTGATGTCATTTTGGCACCAAATATTTCTCACACACACACACCCTTCCAATCTTCCAACATATTTATTACACTCCACTGATTTTTTATTTTATTATTATTGTATTTAGGTGTTACAAACAATTTATTAAAATAAATTGTTGCATTATTTTCTAAGCTGCAATAATAATAATAATAATAATAATAATAATAATAATAATTATTATTATTATTATTATTATTATTATTATTATTATTATTATTATTATTTATACCCCCCCCTGCCCAGCCAAGGCCAGGCTCTGGGAATATATCCAGAATGGAAGGTGCTTGATATACATCTTTGAAATTATTATATACTGGATACAAAGAACCATGAACAAGAGATTTGAAAAAACAGCTTGCACAAAAATTCATATATAATAACAGGCAAGGGAAGGAATTCAACACCATACAGTAATGTGATTTGTCTTGCCAGATGGAATGCTCCCCTCTAACACCCCCCAGCCAATTTTGGGGGGCACACAGTGGAGAGAGGGAGCCCTGCTGAACAAGCAGAAGTCCTTGCACAGGGCTTTCATTGATGAGACTCATTCATCCATTGAATCCCACCCTTGGTTTATACTATAGCAGTTCAGATGCATCCACTAAGAGGCTGCAGAAGCTCTTGTGCAAGCAGGTGAAATTACTTTTACTTTCTTTGCACAACATTCCAGTGTGAGATGGAAGACAATCTTTCCATAAACAGCAGGAAGCCATCTTCAAATCCAACCACTTGGTTTTGCCTTCAGTGTTTCACAGAAGCCCTATAGCAGGAGTAGTCAATGTGGTACCCTCCAGTTGTTGTCAGACTTCAACTCCCATCAACCCAATCATTGGCTATAATGGTTGGGGCTGATAGGAGTTGAAGTTCAACAATGTCTGGAGGGCACCACTTTGCCTACCCCTGCCCTAGAATATTAGGGTACTAATCTACATGTGTTATTAAGACCGGATTTGTTTCCACTTGACTGAATAGGAAATACTTTACTTTACTAGATCTAGACATATTGTCCCTTCATGAACTATCCCTTCCATCTTTTGCCTTGTTTCTAAATGCCTTGCTCTTCTGGTGCAGCTAAGATACAATATTCCAGGCTTGAATTTTACAAGGGGGAACCCCAATTCCTTCTGATGCAGTTGGATTTAGAATCTAGAAATATGCTAATGTTCAAACCATTCATATAAATTAAGACATGACCTATAGTTTCTGGGATTTTTAAACTTTCTGAACAAACAGAAGTGACAACAAACAATCCTACGATCATCTAGTACACAAGAAAAGTTATGCCATGATATATTTACACATAAAATATCTCACAGAACTATAAAATAGGTCGCTCCTTCGTAAGTATTGTTTAATTCCAAATGATGTGAAATTTGAAATACTAGAACTCATTCCGCTGGATTACCAATTTCCAAAGTAAATTCTAACAGATTGCTATTGCCTAGTTTTTATTATGTTTTAATCCATTAGAGACCAATATCTTACTTATATTAAGAAAAACAATTATGGAATGCACTTCCTAATAATTTTGGGGAAATATTTTACTATGTTTTTCTGTATCAGAGCATTCCAAACATAAATGAAAAAGTTGCCTTTTGATTCTTGCCTTCTCCTCTATTTGCCTACTCTTCTTGTTGAACAGTATACAATTTCCAGGTGGAAAGTGTCAGTACAGAACCACTGAAAAGCAACACTCTATCTTACATGCCGCCCCAATTCTCATACATTCAGCTGAGATGGCACCGCAACAGAATAATGATGAATGAGCGGCACAAGACCACCCTCTCCTCCATGTATAACTGGCTCACCTGCTTAAGTTTGCATGGTGACATATTAATGTGACTTTATCCCTTCAAAAAGCAGGGGGAGCTCACAAGTCAAATGGGCATACGCAGAGAGCCAAGTTCGCACTAGAGACTGTTTATGTGTAGGTGAGGAGCAGCCGACATTGGTCCTCCACTGCTAAACTATTTTAACATGAGCCAGACAGTAAGTTTTCATCTATAAATATTCCCAAAATATGAATCATTTTCTTCTTCTGTACTAGGTGTAGGGAAGCTTTCACCCTCCAGATGTTGCTGAACTACTACTTCCATCATCCTTAGCCATTGGTCATGCTTGCAGTGTTGATGAGAGTTCTAGTTCAGCAACACCTGGAGGCCCAAAGGTTCTCCACATCTGTTCTAGATCTTCTACCATTTGTACATGCATTATTTTTCAGTGTTCTAAAAAATGATGCAATTGATACCTTTTTGATCTCAAATGCTTTACTTCTATTAATAAAAGTTTCAAAATTATTCTTTCTGCCTTTGAACTTGCATCCCCAAGCTGGCTACCTACTCTCAGCAGATGGGAATATATGTGTAATTTCAGTAAAGGACTGAAAACAGATGACCAGAACATACTAAACATACATGACTCCAACACAATCTAACATATGTACTCTATATAGAAGAGGCTGCAATTTCCTGTTCGTTACTAGTACCATGCTACATATGTTTCACTAAGATCTTCAATAGGTGCTCCCATCATCTGAGGTGCAACAGGTGGCTAAAGAAAACAACCTACTTATTTTTCTTACAATTGTAGTGGATAGCCCTCCAATTGTAGAATGCTGTACCCAGGGAGCATTGCCTGAAAACGCCTGTAATTTCATGAGTAAGCAAATACCTATTTTCTGTTCAAGCCTTTTAATCCTATCTACATTACTTTTATGCTTTGGTGTTTGCTTTTATGCTGTTTGTTTATACTATGGCTTTTATAAACTATCCTGGAAAACCGTAGAACAGATTTGACCTGAACTAAAATCTATTTAATGGAAAACACTATTTCCCCTAATTCTCAGACACCAGTTTGACTACACAGGATCATATGCAACAAGATACCTTCCTCGATTTCAGGCATTTAACAGATATATTTTACTTTTAAAGCCAAACTGGTCCTTTATATTTATATTTCTTTAACTAATATCATATGCCTTGTATATGTCTATTTTGTCCTCTATTAAGCACATTGAAAATTCCAACAAGCAAAATGTTGCTGAGAAGCCATTAAGAGCATTCCCAGAACACCCATCACAGTATAACTAAGTCAGCTCCCAAAAATAAACTGCAATTGGCAAAAATGTGGCCAAGGCTGATGTATGATTTTGCTGAAAAGTAAACTTGGGTGCAGATGTTTCACGCATTAGGTGTGTGAAGTTATTCAAGCTTCAATGATTTCCAGAAGTGCAGCAAAGCCTTCCTGTCTGGAGTTTTGACAGCCAAAGTTTTGACACCCATGTGGTAATTTTAATTTCTAAATATTTTAACTAGGTAGTCTGTTTTTACTTTATTTTCTTGAGCTGCTATTATTCATCCCAAACCTTTCGAAAGAGGTGGGACTTAAAACAAAAATAATTATTTAGACAATGGCTGGTACAGAGAGACATCTGGATGTTATCAACATAGATTACCCAACAGTGAATTTTTGACTATCAGAGTATTTCAGTTTTCAGTGTATGTTGAGAAGTGTATGAAGTTGATAAGTATGTTTTAGTACCTTAGTTTCCCACCATAACCCCACTTATCTACAATAAGACCTACTTCTGAGCAGACTACGTTAGAATTAAGTTATCAAAATAGCTGTATGATTTGAACACTATATGTTAGCATGGACAAGATAAGTCCTTTTGTACATATTCCTGAACAATGCATTCTACGTGCATTTCCATCAATAATGTAACTGGTTCCATGCATACTGAAGCTTCTTTTCCATGAAATATTTACACTCAGGCCATCCAGAGTTGGTATACAGTGGGGACTAAGAACTGTCAACTGTGAATTCCCTGTTTAAAATCTCAAAGCCATTAACTCAGCTGGTAGCATTCAGCAAAATTGCTACTCTCTCTTTCCTCCTCTTCCCATCTACAATGTCAGAATACTCTCCTACATTACAGAATCTTTATTAGGATTACTTAGATAGTGCATGTAAAACCACTTGAACTGCTGAAATAATCTGTATATAAAAGCTTAGTTCCCACCCCAATTTTTTGTGTACACAATCACAGATTTTACTGCTGTGGAGCAAAATGAAGTAGAGTGTTTCAGTTAGCACACATGCTTTCATAGCAAAAATGTGAAAGGCTGCAAATTACCGGTAATCCTAACCATGATAATCTTTTATTTATTTCATTTATAGTTCAACTTTCTTCCATCATGGAACCCAAATCATTATACAGAAAGTTCCCAGACTGTCTCCCATCCCGGCACTGATTATTTATTGCGTTTATATCCCACGCTTACTCCCCAAGGGACCCAGGCAGGCAAATAAGATACACAACTTAAAAACAAAAAGCCAAAACATCCTGAAAACAATCAGTTAAAAAATCTCATGTATCAAAATCCATGGTAAATAGGTGCGTTTTCAGCATTTGCCAGAAGCTGTATAATGAGGATGCCAGAATAATGAGAAGATAACACAACTTCAGGGTTGCCACAGAAAATATGTTCTGCCACCGCTCCTCTTTGAGCATCTGGGGGCTAAGGAAACACCAAGGGGGCTCCCCCTCTGCCGATCTGTGCAAGATCCGTGAGGTTAGAGCTGCCTTCCTGAGCCTCAATGCTTGCGGCTAGGCCTCACTAAACTGAACAATGCTTACTGCCAAGTAAACATGTGCAGGGTACTGTTGAAAAACATTATCACAGTTCAAATGAATAACTGCAAGAATTTGACAAACATTTTTGGGCCAGACGATTATGTAGCGAAGTATGAATTGCTTTACACGAGGGGAAAACCCACTTAGCTTAAAAAGCATCTATCCCCATTAGGGCAACTATCAGCCAGTAATCCTATATCATAGAAACGCCTATCGAGCCAATGGGCGTGACTGACTCCATCCCTTCCCTCCAGGCACCACGAGCAACAAAACCACCACCGGCCCCAAACGTCAAACCCCATATATTTCATTCCGATCAACCGGGAGCGCACCGGCGCATGCGCATTATGGATTCGTAACGGGTTTTAATCTCAACCCGCCCGTTCAGTACCACAGCTAGGACAACGGCGCATGCGCAAAAGGGGGTGGGTACGTGAGGGGTGGGGGAAAGCGAACCTCGAGAAAAAGGGTTACGTGCAGTAAATAAGCGCCCGCTGCGAGTCAACCACTGTGGGGGAATCGAGAAGGGCGAATCCCTGCACGCTTCTTCACATGGGCCCAGAGGGCAGACCCCTCCCCGCCCCCACCTTCTCAACCGCCCCGGCTGCTGGGACAACAGCGCCGAGCCCTGGCGCGCCCCCTGACGGCGAAGGGAAAGGCGCCCCAGTTCTTCGGCGGCGTCGGGCGTCTTTTCAACGGCAGCCGCCCTGTGGGCCGTTACTCACCCCCTCCCGCTCCTTCCCCGCCGACCGGCGGCACTAGCAGCTCTTGGGCTGCCTCCGTCTCTCCGGTAGGCTTTTTCCCCGAACCACACAAAATGGCGCCCGCTAGGACTCACCCGGAACAGAAACTCACGTCACTGGAACCCGCTGGAGAAAGCGGTCCGACCGCCATCTTTGGTAAGGGCAGACGCGGCGCCTGAGAGACTCCCCTAACGAGATGTGGGCGGGGGGGGGGGAGGTTAGCCATTATGGGGCTAAAAAAGCCCCACTATTGACAAGAGAATACGGGTCCTCCGAAATATATGCTAGGAAGAGGAAAGAGTCCTTTCATGTCTGCTGGTTTTAATCTCCGTCTGCTCTTCCCCGCCACTGACACCTTTTAGGGTTCGGATTAAGTTTATTCTGCCGGCGCCATTTTTAGGAAGGGCGCAACGCCCTTTCTTCCGCTCTTGGCATTTCCGCCTCGAGGCGAGGCTTGGGAAGGGCAGCGGCGCGTGCCTGGTGGCTCTAAGGTGTGTTCCTGGTTGCTGGCAAGAAAGCCAGTGGAGCTGCGCATGCAGAACGGAGGATTAGTTTCGCACTTCGAGACTACTGCGAATAAGGATGAGCCCAGTGGATGGTCCTTGCAAAATTAAGACATGCCTCACGCTCCTGTGCATGTTTACCCAGAAATAAATCCTACACTGAATGGTATTATTCCTAGGTGAGTGCGCGTAAGGTTGCAAGCACGGCAAGTGAAGTAGTCTGAGTGACCTACATCTAATGCCGCCCTAAACTGCAATTATAAACATTTTTTGTTGTTTAGTTGTTTAGTCGTGTCTGACTCTTCGTGACCCCATGGGCCAGAGTACGCCAGGCACTTCTGTCTTCCACTGCCTCCCACAGTTTAGTCAAACTCATGCTGGTAGCTTCGAAAACACTGTCCAACCATCTCGTCCTCTGTCGTCCCCTTCTCCTTGTGCCCTCCATCTTTCCCAACATCAGGGTCTTTTCCAGGGAGTCTTCTCTTCTCATGAGGTGGCCAAAGTATTGGAGCCTCAGCTTCACGATCTGTCCTTCCAGTGAGCACTCAGGGTAGATTTCCTTCAGAATGGATAAGTTTGATCTTCTTGCAGTCCATGGGACTCTCAAGTCTCCTCCAGCACTAGAATTCAAAAGTATCAATTTATTTAGAAATAAAAATCTGTAGCAATGAATGTGACGTGCTGCTCGTTTCCATGCAAGTTTCCTTTGCAGTTAGTCCCGCTGAATTTGAGTGCAACCTACTTCGTAGTAAGTATACAAGTCATCGCAGCTTTAAGTCCAAATAAATATGCTCAGAATTTGTGGGTGCACTGCAGCCACAGCCTTCTTATCTAGATAAAACCCACAGAACTCTAGAGCTGCAATCTTGTGCATTCTTATCTGAGATTTATTAAACGCAATACTTTTAATCATTAATTTATATCCCACTGTTCCTTAAATTAGCCCAAGGTCCACATTTCATCCTTTCCACACCCCTGCAAGGAAGGTTAGGCTAAGAGATGTGCCTGGTGCAAGCAAGACTGTTGAGTGGTGAGTTGAAGCCTGGTTTCCCAGATCCTAATCGGATACTCTTAACTACAGTGGTACCTCGGGTTAAGAACTTAATTCGTTCTGGAGATGTGTTCTTAACCTGAAACTGTTCTTAACCTGAAGCACCACTTTAGCTAATGGGGCCTCCCACTGCTGCTGCGCCACTGGAGCATGATTTCTGTTCTCGTCCTGAAGCAAAGTTCTTAACCCAAGGTACTATTTCCGGGTTAGCGGAGTCTGTAACCTGAAGCGTCTGTAACCCAAGGTACCACTGTACTATGCTATACTGATTCTGAGCAAATATGCATAAACTCATGCTGTATTCAAATTATGTTGATGTATTTTCACATTCTGTGTTGGAAGGGATTTGCATGATGTGGGTGTGTCCCTCTGCTTAGTCCTGCCCAGCTCTGTCATGAGGGAAGCTGTAGCAATAGGCCAGCTGAAGCCACTGCCAGCAGCATCCCTAGGGTGGGGCTGGTGCAGCAAAAGAGTATCTTTTCTACCTGCCACCTTGTCTGGTATGAGCAGCAGAGCTGTGCTGCTCCATCAAGCCCTGCCGTTGTTGGCCAGGGACTTGGATCGACTCCTGAGCTTACGGGTAGGAAAGGACCCTGATCCAATGTACCTCACACATTCCATTTGTTTCCACCTGATTACTGGAAACTTTGCAACTCGCAGAATAGGCAAGCAATAAGGGGCAAACTGCAGAGCACAGTATCATTCAAAAAGACATAACACAACTCTAACCATCTGCAGCTGGATCTCAAGAGGTGCATGTGCCAGATTGCCTGCCTGTGTTTCTTCTCTGACTTCTCGCAGTGACAGCACTTAACCAAAGCAAAGGTAAGGGAGATGATTCTGGGGACACATCAAACAAGGCAAACACAGCCACATCCATCTCATGAGCTCAATAGTAAAAGAATCATTTGGCAAGTTAGGGAAGGCATGATCCCCCACCCGTCTTAATGAAATCAAACACAATAATCTGTTTAACATCTGACATTCATTTCTGGAAATTTCCAACATCTTAAATATACAACACACCTCAGAGAAGTAAGGGAACAATAGATTCTGGGTAAGCTGTGGGTTCAAAATAAGCCCTTTCCCATCCTAAAGTGGGGTGACTTTAATGAACCCACATACTGAATAAAGTAAGCTTGGAGAAAGAATAATTTAGAAACCAGAATATGACACCGGATTTCAGTTAATAATTTATCTTACCCCTTCAAATAAATGTAAACTGAACATTTTTCTCAACTTGTGTGCTGACTTTTATGTTTTATTTTGACAATCAAAAATAAACAAGTGTTTTTGTATCCCAATGGTATATATTTAGCAGACATTTTCATATTTTGCCTCCATTCAATTAAATACATATTCCTGTTGAACATTGTCTATACATTTTATACATAAAATATGTAAAAATACAGTAATAGGTTCATTTATTGCACAAAGTAAATTATGCTTGCATTTCTCTTTGCTCATCATTACACAAGTATTCTCTGCAATATATTATTGGCCTGAATATTTTAATATAATCCAAGTTTACTAGTATACTGAAATATTAAGGAATAGAAAATCTGTTATTCATAGTGCATTCTAAATTTATTCTAAGTATTAACTGCGTCACAAAGTTCCCTGGTTTAATCTATCATATGTAAACCATTGAGGAAAAATATAAAATATTTCATTTCGAAATTAAGTAATTTGAAATTCTAGACTTCTTTTCAACACACTGCTGTTGCCAACAGGCAAATCAAGTTCTCATTGTGCCTTATATGTAAAACTCACAGCGACTCTTGAGTAGCTAAGCGAACACCCTTGCCTTAGGAAGTACTGGCCTGATACTTTGTAGCCTAAATTCCAATAGATCCAGGTTTTACAGTGTGCAGTTCCAAGATTTCGCCAGAAGATGGTGCCACTTGCACTGCTCAGTTACCATACTACAGCAGAGGTCCTATCAGATTTCCTTCTATGATGCCTCCTTATCTGAGGAAGTGTTTTACAGTCAGAGGACTGATTTCAGTCTGAACCACAACCACACTAACATCAGCATGCTAGTATAGAGAAAAAGAAGTCAAAGGTCAGGAGCCATTTCAAAAGGCTGAAAAGGTTGAAACGCATGGGGGAAAGCAAAGATGGAGAGGGAGAATAAGTGATGGTGGAGCATGTCTGTTATTGGGATACTGAATTCTAATTCTAGGGCTGAATATAAATACAAGAGGTGAAAACCCGAGGTAGTACTAAGAGATTGCAAGGGAGATACGGGCAGAGATCCTTTTTTCAAAAATCACAGAAAACCACTCAACTATGATACCTCCAGAAGTAGAAAGCTAATTAGGCTTTTGTAGCATGAGTAGAACCCATACACTGTTCATTTGCTATCATTAGCCAGCCAAAGCGAAGCATATTTAAAGCCCACTGATTTTAATGTGAGCATTAAAAAAGTGTAGTTAACTCCCTTTTAATTTGACAGAATTTAACTTTGGATTGCGTAAATTTTAAAGGATGCTTTTTAGAAAGGTGCCACTGAAATTTTTAAATATAATGTCTTTATTTGATGTAGAAACCAAAACATAAATCACATTCCAGAGCTTGTGTATGCATTCTTCAGAACTCCCGTACCAATGAATAGGTACCATTTCCTTTCAGTGTAAGAGGTTTTAACCCCTGTTGAAACAGATAACAAATTCCTGTATGCACTTGAATCTTCATGTCTTATCCCCAAAGTGCTGGAATGCAGCATTTAATATTAATTCTGAATATGATTGTGCATAAAAAGGTACATCTGAGTAAGCTACATTGCTCTAAATGTGCATGGGTGAGTGATGGATTTGTTGAGATACATACGTAATCTAGAAATGATCAGTCACTGAAACTGATTAATTTAAATTATCAGATTAAATGTGGGTCATCATGGATTGCTACTGGTCACAACAGCTCTCTCCCCAGTGCTGGGATTATAACATAATATCAATAAATTATCATTAAAATTGGAATTAGTGAGGTGGGTATGGAGACATTCTGGATGTATTCTGCAAGAAACTACTCAGAGATAGATGAATACGTATGTGCATGACACACTCACTGCTGTCCTTGTTAAATTGTTAAATTTAAAGCTTGTTAAATTGACTCTTTCTTTTGTTTTTAGGAGGCAGTGGGTTGTATCCAACAGTGTTGCTCTGTTGGTAAGCAAAGCTGCTGTGACTGGAAAGGGAGAGAAACAATTTCCCATGATTCCTCCTCCCTCTTGCAGCCCCTTACTTCTCTTAAATATGCTCTGGAAGCCCCCCCCCCCCGCCAAACTGCTTTGCTCCCCATTCCACTGATGGAAGCCTTTCCATCGGCTAAGACACATAACTGGCTGGAACCCAATGGCTACAATTTAAAGAGTATCCTAGAATATGAGGGGTTCAGTGCACAGGAGAAACTTGGATTGTCCTGAAGCTGAAAAGGAGCATCCACAAAGGGATAATATTTCTTTAAAATTCTCCAAGTCCTAAAGTAGATCATGTGGTGCACAGGTAAAAAATAAGAAGTAAAAAAAACTGCATTTCACATGCGGAGCTAGTCCCACTGTCTTCTGTACAATAGAAATAATATGCACAAATCCATATTATTGAGGACAGTAATAAACAGCAGCCCTGATCCTTTGTAAGAGACAGAAATATACCCCCACCCCCATATTTAATAGAAAAGAAGTTGAGTACAGTCGGTAGTGTATATATTGTGTAAATCACAGAAACTAAGAAAATGTATAATTATAAGTTATCCAGTCACCACCCTAAAATGTTGGGTGTGCAGTAAATCAGCATGCTTGACTATATGGTGCTTTGCAGATATAAATGGCAGAGAACATAATGTACGACTAAAAAATATATTTGGATATCTATAAGCAAATACAAAATGCTACTAAACCTTCGTAGTACGCTACGTAAATACAATCCTGGTGACAACACAGACAACATAACAGCCTGTTTTTGACTATGTAACTTGCATTTCAAACACAATTCAACATATAATATCTCACAAAGTGTAATTCCATAGACCAACACATCATGCAAACAGAACATATCAAGAGAAATTAAAGTCCAATGGATGGTCAGGAGAGTTAGAATCTATACTGCCTCTCTGTTTAAAAAGGAATTTTGGCCAGTGATTGGATTAACTGGATTTATTTTGTTCCATGTTTCCGTCATACAACAATATGGTATGTAAACTTGTTGTTTAATTTGTATGTTATGTTACTTAGTTTGTATAAGGATTATGTTACATCATGTTTGTTTAATTTAGAGTATGCACAGCTGACGAAGCCCAGTTGGGCAAAACAAGGTATTATCCCAGAATCCTTGTCGTGCCATACCTTCAAGTTTTCCATCTGATCCGATATCTACATACAAGAATCCTCAAAGCAGCGATACAGTCATACCTAAGGTTGAAGTAGCTTTGGGATGAATTATTTTCGGGTTGTGCTCTGTGGTGGCCTGGAAGTAACGGAGCGCATTACTTCCAGGTTTCACCGCTTGCACAGATTCTCAAAATGATGTCATGCGCGGAAGCGGCAAAACGCGACCCGCACAGATGCGTCTTACGTTTACTTCAGGATGCAAACGGGGCTACGGAACAGATCCCGTTCGTATCCAGAGGTACGTGGAACATCATAAGATAAGCATTCCATATTGTGGTTATTGCCAATATGCCAATTTAGGAACCGAATGGACTTGTGAGATGTTATATGTTGAATTGTGTTTGAAATAGAAGTTACATAGTCAAAAACAGCCTGTTGCATTGTGTGTGTTGTTACTATATAAGTCAAATGTTCTGAAAGAGTAGCATAGTGACTATAGTCATGGTGCGTATCTGAATACACTCCCATGTCAAGCACTCCTTGAATGTGAAAAGGGAGCACATAAGGTAGAAAGGTTCTGTTCTAATGGTTCTGTTCTAATCTACTCCCTGTACTCAACTTTCTGCATACAGAACTCAACATGCATTCAGAAGAGAATCAGTTCTAGAAGAACTGTGCAACATCCCTTTTTTTTTTAATATATGAACTGACAGAATAACAGAATTGTAAAGTTGGAAGGGACCCCAAGGGTCATCTAGTCCAGCCCCCTGCAATGCAGGAATCTCAACTAAAGCATACACTACAGAGTAGAACTCAATTGTTGAGCTTGCAACTTAACAAACTACAGCAATGTTTTAAAGGAACACGATTAGTGAATGGCACAGGCTAACTCTTAATGGTTGCACAATAGAAAGCCTGTGCAATCTCTCTCTCTCTCTCTCTCTCTCTCTCTCTCTCTCTCTCTCTCTCCCCTCCCTTCTGTACCCCCCAAAAAAGCCTTCTCCAAAGGAGAGGGTTGCACAGTGAGGGTTGTGTTATACTAGCTTGCAGTGGGAGGGGGGAAATCACCAAAATTAGATGGAAGAATTTTGCTCTAGTCTCTCCTGTACAGTCCTCTGCCTCTCCTTTTTGCAAGGTAGAGAAAGAGACTGCTTATATGAGCTGCAACCCTACTTCTGTATTAAGGAAAAATCAGGCACAACTCCAGTTCATTTCTCAATTCATGTTTTTTAAAATTTTGCTTATCCGAAACTGAAATTTCACTACAGTATTCAGTTTCCAAGCACATTGTTTCAAATGCATTTTGGGGATTTAAATAATGAGCATGTGGGCTTATATTCAGAGAAACATGAAGTTATTTCCACTTACACGAGGTGATTTTCTGGTCCTCCACTCTGGTGGCAGCTCAACATGCCCCTTCCAAAAGCAGCAACACAGGGTGCTGAAACTGCACCCTCTGCTGTTTGATGGGCAGCTGCCAATCAGCATAGTAAGCTACCCTACTTATGTGTGCATCTAGGTGCTTTGTGCATGCACCAGCTTCTCAGAACGCAAGGCATTGTTTTTAAAGTAAGAAATCATGGTAAATTTTGTATTAGAGAACAGATAAAAGCACAATATTTACATGTACTGCTGCATTTAAGAAAACACAAAAATAACTTAGACTTTCAGTATTGATTACAGCTACAGTATTCTTTCATAGAAAAGCAAGTAAGCTTGTGAATTTAATACTCTTGATTCTGTAACTGCTTGTACATGGGTATCACTGACATAGACCCACTGTCCTACAGTGGCTCCTACAGAGTCTTTCAAACCTGAAATGCAAAAAACAAAACAAAAAGCGTTATTAATTACCATCATAGTGCAAAAGAGAATACAATATGACTAAGCCAATAACTGCGAGAATTTTGAAGGTTTGCTATTGTATAAACTTCACTGAAACTTTGTTTTCATATTCTCAGTACTGCCAGCTTTGAACACTGTCTCAGCAAAAGAGTACAAATGAGGAAAGGCAGCGTTTTCCCAACTGCATGTTAGAGTGAGCTAGGGTGGCCTTGAAAATTGAAGCTACTTTGTTGGATACTTCCACTGCTCTGTGCTTGGGCAGGGAGACGAGGGCCAGGAGTGGGGGCGGGGGGCAGAGAAGAAATGGAAATAAAAGTGCACAGAGCACCAAAACCCCACTACATGAGCAGTGGATTTCTCCTCCTTTCTAGCCTCCTGAGATTTCACTAGAAAATTGTCCATGTTACAAATACATTTCTGCTTCTGTGCAGGCTACACACTGATATTTTAAAGAAGAGAAAACTTAGCTTCTGAAGATACCCATGTCTACAGTTTATGGGGCTGCTTTGTAAATGCAGAATCATTGAGTCTACAGCACAGATATCCAGCAGTCCTGGATAATACACAGAATCCTGAACAATGTGAAATCACATATTATCTCCAATGTAGAAGATACAAGATTTCAGCAGTAAATGTTAAGTTAAGAAGAGCCCTGCTGGCCCATCTAGTCCAGCAGTCTTTTGTCATGGTGGCCAATGAGATGCCTATGAGAAGCCTATGAGCAGAACCTAAGTGCAATAGTGCTCTTCCCACTGACTTCCAACAACTGGTATTCAGAGGCTTACTGCTCCCAACATAGCCATTCATAGCCTTACTGTCCATGCATCTGTCTAATATTTTAATGCCATCCAAGTTGGTGGCCATTATTACTACCTTATGTGGGAGAGAATTCCACCATTTTAATTATTATGTGCTGTGTGAAGAAGTACTTCCTTCAGCATGTCCTGAATCTTCCAGCATCCAGATTCAAAAGTTACTATTTATGACCAAAGGCTGGAAATCTTGAATGTGCAAATTATTGCAAGCGTAAGAAACGGAATGTCTTAATTGTCCTTTTGCTGGAAAAAGGTGGGCTGGATCTAAAAGATAAATGTTTATTGTAGCCTGCAGAAGTACTGAACTGATAAAACCAACTGCGTGATACCGAGAAAAGGGCATGCATTTAACGTACTAGATGTGCGTGTCCCAAAAATACATCATTTTCCTTAGGTACATACCTTGAACATTTCTGTTGCTAGAAATGTGCTCCAAAATCTTTTTAGATGGTGCTCTGACTTTCACATATGCTGCATAGTGACCTCCTCGCATGGACCCACTATGCTCCACTATTCCATAAAGAGAATAGAGAACTTTCCCACCATCTGCCACATTCTTCATTGCAAAAACAAAAGGGAGACAGAAAGAGGAAAATGTTATTTCCATGCAGTGAGTTTTGAGAACATACTCAGCTTAAAAATATAACAATTAGCAAAAACAGTGACAAGCCTTCACTAATTCTACATCTTAGGCAAGCAAAAGGTGTTTTGTTTTTTTAGCTATTACCAATTCAATACAGCTATCTTGACTTGGCAGAGAAATGAAGTTTTCTGTGATTTAAGGGGAAGCCTTAGGCTTCACTTGAAAACAAAGACAGCTGTAAAAACTGAAGGCTGAAATTATCTTTGAAGTACTGTATAAATTGAAATGGTGCTTCTGACATGCAATACCTTGCAAGAAGCAGAACAAAACGGAGCCAAGTCCAAAACAAGAGGGAAATCCACATGACGGTTTACTTTCCTTAGACTCATACCAGCCTGAAGAAGAAATGAAATATTTACTGTTTCTACTTGAGTGCCACCTGAATCCAGCTGTACTGCAAAAGCACAGTACTGAACTTTTTAAATTCAAAGATTCTGAATCGACTACAATGACAAGAACAGTATACATACACTGACAAATTTATTTATTTACTTGATACGTTGATAAGAAAATTGCTAAATTCAGTCATGCAGAAATGCAACATAGAAGGCTAAATTGCAGTACCATGAAGAGAAAAGCTGCATCTGTTGAAATTATGCATTGTACAGAACTAAACTGCATTTTTGAAAAATCCTATAAATCTAAAGATGCACTAAGAAAATGGCTTAGTCATTTCTACCTTATTTATTTATAAGCCACACAGTCACAGAAAATATAACAAGGCAGTACACAACATTGAGAGCCAACAAATACTACTCAGAGTAGACTCTTTGAAATTCATGAACCTTTGTTAGTCATGTGTATTAACTTCAATGGGGTCTGGTCAGAGTAGGGTTAGCATTGGATACCACCCTAAAACACATTTTTCTTCGGCTGCGTATAAAAGGATCAAGTCTTTGATATTTCTTCCATAGTCAAAATGTGACATGGATGAGAATAATTTTCATCAGCAGAAGAATTACTAGTCACTCTGGAGAAAATACAATTTTACAGAAATTCAGTACAGTCCAAAATTATAACTCCTTTCAATAACACCTTATTTCAAGACTTTACCTGATGAAATCTTTTCAGATGGAGAACAAGAACAGCAGGAACTGAAGAAATCAACAGCTGCTTTCTGGCATTTGTATATACACCTTCTATTTTCTTTTCTGTACAGAAAAAAATATACCAATTTTAAAAGCATGGCAGTATTTTTATTTTCTGCAGTATTTTAAGTATGCATACAATCCGCACAAAAATCCAGAAAGGTGAATGTTTAGTAATAGTCCTATATTCCTATTTTTCAGATGGCAGCTGAGGTTAAATACGCAATGATTTCCCTAAAGTCACCAACACAGCTAAATATCTGAACCAAAAGTCTCCAAGATTTAATTCCATTTGACTTTCTACTGAGAACATTGGCTCAGTGAACATACTGAATGTTCAAAAATGGTCAGAAGGCCCTCTCCTTTTTTGCTGGATATTTTGGACATAATATTGGAGAAAAAATATTTCAGATTTGATTATTAATTTTATAGTCAAACTAAAGGAATGGCTCTGGGAAATCCTGTTGCCCCTAGCACAGCAAATTTATGTAAGTCCTACTTCAATAGCAACTGTCAGTTCTGAAAAGAAGAAAAACCTTCATGTACAGTACAGCAAGTATATGATACACAGATATTTATATTACTGCTAAGCAGGACTGTGTGCTTTCCCCATGTTTTATACAGGTGAACATGGATGATATTCAGTTTACTGATCATATAGACTTACAACAGACACAGTGTTCGATGTTATGATTTATAACTCACACATACAAATTTGTGTAAAAAAAATTACAGTAAATCCACTTTTGAAACAGATTAGATACAGTCATGGAAGAAACACTTATCAATTTTTAATTAGCCCAGACACTCAAAACAGTGTCTCCATGCACTGAAGCAATATATCTCTGATTATCGGGTGCTAAGGGCAAACAACTTGTGGAAGTAGACAGACCTCAGTCTGGTCCAGTAAGTCATATTTCTAAGTTTCTGCCAGAGAAAATTCAACTAGAGGAAACTATTGTCACCTAACCACTCTCCAACTGCATTATTTCCCATGTTTACAAACCACAAGACAAATCTCCATATCTTTCACATTGGAGTGATTTTGCTGAGAGGAACTGGGAGACATCAATAGAAGAAGAAAAACGCTGTAAATGCATTTTGGCCACAAGAGGGCATTAATATACAAATACAAATTAATGAAAGATGGTGACAAATGTCGTATTTATTTAGGTCCTCTAGAATAAATAAATCACACATGCACGTATAGACAAAACCTATTTATGCTACTGGAATAAATTACATATCTGGGGAATCTGCATAAATTTCATCAATCACAAGCTTTGTATTATATGCCAATTAGAGTTAAGGTTTTGTGGAGTTTCTTGTTGTTTTTAATTTGAAGTGCTTTGAATGTATCACATCAATATGTAATTGAGTGCATTTGTAGCCAAAATGGCATTATTCACACAGAAGAGGGAGGTTATTAGCATGCTCTGGAGAATCACAAGTTCTGTAGAGAGACAGCCCAAAGAGGACTGAGTTTGCCTGAGTGAGCATAGAATGACAACCAACTGTCCCAAATCCTGCACGGGAGCACTGTACACCACAACCTTATTTTGCAGGCCCCATTTGTGTTTGTGTCATACAAATGTAATGGTTAAAAAGATTTAAGATTATTGAAGAACTGTACTGAGGTCAAAAAGATTTGCAAAGACATGGTGAGATGAACAGATTCCCCTCAAAAATGCACATTAGTTCAGTCTCTTAAATGTCACTGGTTGTGTTCTGTGGTGCAATCATACAGCTTTTCAGGGACTCTTGGTTATACAGCCAGAATCCAAAGGACTATTTTAGGCTGATCAAGGTCTTGGAAATGCCCCAAAAGAGTTCTGAACTTTATCTCTGGAGAGCGGACTTTCATGCCGGGTGACAAAAGGTCTTTGAAATTCCTCTCTGTTTCAAATGCAGTTTACCATGCAGGATTGGTACCTCTGGTTACGTACTTAATTCGTTCCGGAGGTCTGTTCTTAACCTGAAACTGTTCTTAACCTAAAGCACCACTTTAGCTAATGGGGCCTCCCGCTGCTGCCGCACGATTTCTGTTCTCATCCTGAAGCAAAGTTCTTAACCCGAGGTACTATTTCTAGCGGAATCTATAACCTGAAGCGTATGTAACCCAAGGTACCACTGTAATACATTCCCCGTCCCCCCGCAAGTGTGCCAGAATCATACACTCCTTTGGACCCTGAAAAGTTGTCTATGTGAAACAATATACTCAGCCACCATTTCATTACCTGTGAAATTTCCTTTCTTCTGGTGCTTCTGTTTCCGTTCCGTACAGTTCTCACACAAAAGTTTGTTGTTTCCCATTAAGAGCTCCACATATGTAAACTGGTAGAGGCATGACTGAACTGAACATTCTTTAGAACTAGTTATGTAACATTGAGAAAGAGTCTGGAAAGCATTTTGAGGGTTTTGCAGTAACGTGGGGTTCTCTGCTGAACCGTCTATGTTGTTGGACAGACTTGACAGCTGATCTCTACTGAGAGTCCCTTCAGTCTCACTGACACCACTACCCAAGCAGAGGTTTGATAAGCCAGTAGTAAGTCCCTCTATACCGCCATCACTTGATTTGTTACACTGTGATTTAATGCTTGCAGATAAATGCTTATGCTCATCAGTGCACAAGCCAGGTGTGCTACAAGCTCTGCTGGAAGCAGTTTGCTTAGAATGACTTTCACTTTCAGAGGCCTCACTGTCTGCCCCAATGCTACTTTCAGAATGACTTGCTTCTTTTTCACTGCCTTCCGTCTGACTTCCATTTGCTGCAGATTCCATTACCGAACTGCTGTCTCCTGTATATGGAACAGCAGATCTGCCTTCACCTTTAGTGTTTCTGACTTTTTTGTGCATGATAAAATGTCTTGTATCTTCTTCAGCAGAGGAGGATTTTTTGGCAAATCTTCTTTCATGATTTTCTTGGTTCTGTCAATTTCCACATCATTAGCAAAAGGGAGGAAAAAAACCCAAACGTAAGTCTGTTGAAAATCCATAAAAGCATTGCACTAACTCTTAAAAGCATTTCAAAAAGATGGTTTTTAAAAAACAAAAAACAAAACAGTGTTTATTTGCTTTAAAATGTCTTTGGCGATGTACTCCAGCCTGAAATATCCTACCTTTCTGAGACAGAAAAACCCTTTAACCTATATTATGGAAACCCTACAGCCCCTCCCAGGTGTTAAGATAAGCAGAAGGGGCTTCTTGGTAGTTCTACTACCCTCAGGCGTTTGGGTGGTGGTAGTTCTGGAGAGGGCATTCTCTATGGCAGACCCCAATATCCTTGTGGATTTCCATGGTCTTTATATAAGATGACAACAAAACCAGCCACAGAGGGCACAAAGACCTACAATTTGATAATGGTTTTGAGGGGATTCCTTGCACAAATGATGATGATCCACAAGTATCTGTGCATTGGATCCATGTTTTTGCATGGCAGTGCTGGAAAGCTCTGGATCTGTGATGTTTACAGATTAGTGAACACAGACACAGCTGACCAGTTATTTGATAGGAGTTGCAGAGGAGTCCAGTTTCCTTTCCCCAAATAACTCGCCTACCCCCATGCCCTTCTCAGTTACTCCACCTTCTGGTTAAGCTACTCAGGTACAGATGAGCTCTGAAAAGTATATAGAGCTGAAAGATGTAGTGCCTAAAGGTAAAGGGACCCCTGACCATTAGGTCCAGTCGTGGCCGACTCTGGGGTTGCGGCACTCATCTCGCTTTATTGGCCGAGGGAGCCAGCGTACAGCGTCATGTGGCCAGCATGACTAAGCCGCTTCTGGCGAATCAGAGCAGTGCACGGAAACGCCGTTTACATTCCCGCTGGAACAGTACCTATTTATCTACTTGCACTTTGATGTGCTTTCGAACTGCTAGGTTGGCAGGAGCCGGGACCGAGCAATGGGAGCTCACCCCGTCGTGAGGATTTGAACCGCCGACCTTCTGATCGGCAAGTCCTAGGCTCTGTAGTTTAACCCACAGCGCCACAACCCTAGGTAGTGCCTAGGATATCTTAAATTAAATGCATTAATTTAGTATTGCAAACAAAAATATTTAATTACTAACTAAACTTAAAGCTTAAATTTTTGATTCCATGCAATTCAAACTTAGATTCCATCTGTAATAAAATCTCTTACGCTTTCAAAATCAATTTATCTTAAGGGCTTGTAAAACTTCTGCAATAAATAAAGAAAAAACAGTGGCAGTTCATTCCTCTCATGACTCCAATTCTACAATATTTCATGGATGGATTATTCTTAACATAAAGCAATTTTGGCTGGTTTGAGCAGTAAGTGGGATATGAAAGCATAAAAAAATGAACGTGTACAACTTAAGTAAAACTGAAAGTGTTTAAAAATCCCTCTTGAGAACTATATGAACAGTATTATACATTTATCAACACTACAAAGTTTAACTTTGATTAACAAAAGCAGCATTAGGCTCAGCAAAAAGGATTTAAAAGCCTGCCTTCCAATGAAGTGTTGGGTTTTTTCCAAATGCCCTTGGATATTCAGATATAGCTGGGCTTTCTGTCATCCTTGGCTAAGGAAAGAGGATCCCAACACATGGTGTTTGGAATTGGCAGTGCCCTATCTCAAAATAAATTTTCTAGTAAATATAAAGATGGTAAATATCCCTTAGGTGATAGTCCTAAATTACCTCAGCTGGAACTAAAGTCCACTGAATTCAACCGGGCACACATACAAGTTTATGTTTATATGACCAAGGGGACCAAGAAAGCTTTCCACTAGCAACAAGGAACTTTCTAAATGAAAAGTGAACCATTTAACTATAGAGTGTAAAGACCTCTTTAGGTCATTTACACACTCCTCAGATGTGTTTCTCTTTATTTTAATTCAGACTTTGAATTCTAAAATTAATCAGCCTCTAGACCCTATTAGAATTTTCCCAACTTGCTGTACTATTATGGGCAAGTCACTCATCTAAAAATGGGGACGGCTTCCATTAATTTCCATGGCTCAAAGCTTATACTCTTAAAAGCCTTTCCAAACAATCAGGAGGAAGGGAATTGCACTTTAGTTGCATGGGATCCAAAATACCCTTCCTTACAGAAGCACTTGCATTGGCTGCATCACATTTTCCTAGTGCTCAAATCACAGCCTATGTTGCTCTTCTCCCAGCAAGCAAGGTCCTTGGATTGAAAATTCTGCCAGGAATGTGGCTGAGCAAGTTTCATGGGCCACCAACAGGCCATCATCATTTCAGGAAATGGAAGAGTCCAAGCCTGTACCCCAGAGTAGGGGACCCACTACCAATACCTGCAGGCTCCTGATCCTGATATACTCATCCTCGCTGCTGCTTGTTTATCCGCCCTCTTGAAAGAAACAAGCAAGGAGAAGGAGCAGAAACCCAGCATGCCTCACTGATTATCTTAGAGGACTGGGCCAGTGGGAGAGGTAAGCAAGTGAGAAACAACAGCAAGGTAGAGGGCGATCTCATGCAGTATCTTGCCTCAAAGTACCAAAAAGCAGCACTTGGTACTATCAGTGACTTACTGATACTGCTGATGACATTCTTGATCACCCCATCCCATGTCTGAGACTGCACAAAAGAGACTTGCATGAAAGTTGAAACTGACTGCTTTCCCACAGGCCAACTATTGGGGGGTGGGGCGAAACTCATAGTGTTTACAATTATTCAATTCCCATTGAAGGATTTCCCAAATAGCCCCTGAAATTCAGTTCCCTGTATTGCTAGCTCTGGATTCCTCCACATACAGTCTGAGCATTCCCACTTGTCTTGCCTTTTAAAAATAAGAAGGGGGGAAGGGAACACAGCACAACTATTATTCTCCATGCATTGTACATGGCCTCAATTTCTCACTGCTACCTCTGAATCAATATGGATTTTTTCTCCCAAAGATTAAAACATAGCAGGGGCAGACTGTGGACTGATGGTATCGCCACAATTCTTTTAGTGAGCTTTGCCACTATACAAGTGGTAGAATGTTTGAAGGAAGCCTTGTGGTCCAGTTTCTGAAACTGGAAAAATAAAAAAAAGCATCTCCTAATTCCAGACTCCATTAAAAAAGAGGGGGAGAGTTTCTACAAATTTGCATGACTGCATACAAAGAGATGCCAAGTAGAAGATTTTGTGCTAAGAGCAAATGTATCAAAATCTGAAACCGACAACAAACATAAAAATCAAAGCATTTGTGTGTATATGGTAGTGGGGGGGGGAGAGAAGGGGGGAGAGAGAAAGAGCACAATAATGGAAGGGAATGGAAAAATAAAAAGCATAAATAGCCATTGAAACCTTAATGCCATCCAAAAATAAATAAGTAGGTTTTAAGATTTTCAGCAATGGTATTTTTAAAGTCAGTGGATTAAAAGAACGACTAGGAGATGGGAAATTCTGCCAGACTGCCTTAGAGGCCTCACGCTCACCACTCAGCTGTTAAGCAAAATATTTTTTCATCTGTCAAATGCTGAAGGATATAGGTTAAAATTTTAAATGAAAAATGGTCTGAAGTATTCTATTTTCAATAAATGATCTAAACATAAAAGCTTTCCTTGTAAAATAATCTACAGTAGAATATTTGCAGCAAAAAATATCAGCATCTCACATTGTATTAGCACATCATATCTGCAGCATGCTGTGCCACCATCAGGAAGAACCATGTTAAGAGGCTGAACTATGGTTCATAGGCCCTTGGGCCACTGGAGGCTGAGCACATCATGGAAGCCATGTTCCAAGTCTCCTGGGAGACTGTGTTGGCTGCACTTCTCATATAGTACACCCTGCCAACTGATCCACCAAATGGCACGAAGGCTGACTTGTCTGCTCTCTTGGCCAGCCCTGCACTGCTTGCAATTGCAGCCAGAAGCAAACTTGGACAACACTAGAGGAAAGCAGGGAGGAGGGCACAGAGTGTGGAGAATGAATTTGAAAAGTAGCTTTTTATTTTATTTTGTTTTAAGAAAGAAATATCATTTTTAAACCCTTTTTTTAAAACAAAAATCACCTACAGACACACACACATACAATATTTATAGGTGTGGGTGTGAATATATCACACACATTTAAGTTTCATAAATACAGTAAAATGTATTAACACCACATCATAAGCCCCGGAAGTATTCGGTGTACATATATCAAAAAATCTGCAATACAGTGCTGTAGATTAAGAGAGACCTATTCAAACCAAATTTGCAGCAAATTTCCATAAAAATGTGATTTGTTATACAGCTAGTTGAACTACAGATCAGCAATGCTGTTGCATTCTTACCTTATCTTTTGTTAACAAATGTTTTCTAGACAATTTAGATTGTTGATTATTCAGAGCAGTAACAGAAGAACAGTTGTACTCAACATCTGCTTCTTGGATATGTTTACCTCTGCTTGTCCTCCCAAAAGGAACAGGTTTTGAGATCTGGAAAATACACGTAGTTATTCAAGGTAAAACATACAATCTCCTATATAAAAAAATATCTTTCCCCCCTACCTTTTCCAAACAAGAAAGTGCTGGCTTATATCAATATGCACAGGGTAAATTAGACATTTGACACTTTAAAAAATATATATCTGGTTAGTTTACTGGTCAAGTCCTAATCATATCGTGTAAAATAATATTAATGTGTTTAAAAATTTAACTAGATTGTGTTAATAATTACAAAGACATGTATCTTCTAGAAAACTTCACAAAATTACTGCTCCCAGAAACTTGAGAGAGTAGCAAAGGTCAAGGCTTTCCTTTTAAAAATCAAATACAATGGGCTAAATCAGCCTTTTCCAAGCTCAGGTCCCTAGTTGGTATACAGCCCACATCAACCCCAACCATTAGTCATGTTTGAAGGGAATAATGGAGGTTGCATCTGGGCACCCAAGGCTACAGAAGGCTGGGCTAAGATGTAGTCCTAAGCCTTGAGCACTTGCAATCTATGCAGGGTTGCTCCTTCAGGAACTCCAGAAGCTGCCTTATACTCGGTCAGGCTACTGTTTCATCTTGCTCAGTAACTAGCAGTGACTTTCCAGTTTTCAAATGGGGTTTTCTCTGTAGATGTAGGGACTGAACCTGGAACCTTCTACATGCAAAGCACCTGCTCTGCTAATAGAGCTTCAGCCCTTCTCCAAGAGCTATGGTCCTGCCCTCAAAATGTTCCGGCAACTGTAGCTAAGTGTCTATGAACAGCTGTAGAATTTCCAAACATAAATCAAGTAGTCCCTGAGCATTTTCAGAGCACATTCATCTATTATAAATTCATTTGGGTATTTTATACCCTGCTTTTAGGATTAAAATTTCTCAAAGCCCTTTTTTGTTAAGTTCACGAAGAACTGATGTCTGTCTCACCATTAGGCTGACTACCTAGGATGGCTGCAGTGTGATAGGTGTAAATCAGCAGTGACTTAGGAGGCTGTCTGAAGTAGGGGAAGAAGCTCAATAAACCAGGGTTAGGGAACTTGTGATGCCCCTCCCCCAGCTGTTGTTGGACTCCTAACTCCCATCGGCTTCGAGCAGCACGGCAAATGATCAGAGTCCAGCGACAGTTGGGATCTCCACCAGTTCTCCATCCCTGCAATATGTGAAGTCTAAGTGTTCCCTACAAAATGGTGGCATCATTGCCTTATTAAGGAGTGCATGCATTTGCACATACATATTCATTACATACAAGTGGTCAAACATGTAGTAAATTGACCAGCTTTCCAACTCCAGAACAAGTATAAAAAGTATAAAATTGCTTGAAAAAGAAGACACACACACAAAAAACACAACCCACAAGTAAAAGATCCTGCAAGCTGAATGTAGAGATTTAGCCAACTCCACCTAGCTTTCTTCACTGCACCTTCCATAGTCATTACATGCTGGTTTCTCTGTTGAGAGATACTGTTTGCTAATCTATTTTACATAGCAGGGTCCTAGGGTTTTAAAGGTCCCCTCCACCTGCTTGACTGGCCATGTACCACATGCTTCAAGGCATATCCTTCCTTTCTTTACTATTGGTGACCGATTAAAGTAATACAGTACAGCTGAAAGTGTGTACTCACATATGCTTGTTTTAATAAATTTCAATTCACAGAAAAATGTGGTAGATTTGTACATGCATATGGGCTATCCAGTCCAAATAAGTAGCACTAGCCTAAGGAGATCATATGTTGCAGAAAAGCAAAAGAACTTCAACTCTACAGGTCATACTCAAACATCTGACAAGGCTGGGCTTACAGAATACAAACTTCATTTATTTGCTCATTTCAAAGTCGTGAGGCGGCTTAGATAACCAGCTGAGGACTGCATCCATCAGAAATAGCTCTTTTCCCACAACAGTGATCCTTACCCATCCCCAATAATGCTACTTGTTAAAAATACCTGATTGCCTGAAGAAGTTCACCCTTCATGGGTCAACACTGAATAATTTAGGTCATTTATTTTAAATATAACTGATGCGGCTGAGCAAATTCCTTCTCTCCCACCTGTCCACCCTTCAAATACCAAACACTGTGAGAGTGCTTATACTTTATGAGGAAAACACCTCTTTCCATAAGACACTTCAGTTACACTGCATGTTTTCACTGTGATAACAGATTCATAGCAGAGAAAATGCTAATAACTACTTGTAACACATCAAGTTAATGCTTATACTGCTCACCTTTTATATCTGACAAGATCAGTTGTGTGCTTCTGGTATAAAACTAGTATTATCATACAGGCAAAGGGAAATGGCTAGATAATAAATGTGTTTGAATTTATTAATCTTGCATAAGAGTCCCAATTCAGGAAGAGCAATCCGCACACATTAAAAAGGCTCCAGGCATGATTTATTTTTTTTAAAAAAAATCTGATAGTCACCCCTTTGGTCAGTGCAGATGGTCAAGTTCAGTTTTGCAGTGCCAATATCTAAGGTTGGGTATGGAGAGACTGAATCCTGGCAATCTAATGTTTTGGCTGCTCCAACATCCAGTCAGTGATCCGCAAACACAGCAGCATGATGCTAATGTAGCAATCGTAGCTATTTATTAAAGAAGTTGTTTCTTACCCTCTCTTCTATTATAGGAAGTGAAAGATCAATGAAAGGTTCCTTTACTGTGGAAATCTTAGAAGAAAGTAAAAAAAGAAATATATCAAAGTGGAGTATGCATCATTTCTGGTTTCCATCATGCATTAGAATCTATAAACAATATCTATAAACAATAAACAAAATTATGTTGTGAACCACCCTGTGATCTTCAGATGAAGGGTGGTAAACAAATTTAATAAATAATAAAAAATTAATAATATCTGCCTAATTCAAAAATATTACACACATTAAGGTTTCTTTATGTAGTGAAGAACTTCACAATACTGTTTTAGAAATGAAGTGACTGTGATTTCATTTTGGTTGTGGTGTTGTTGTTGTTTTTTAAAAAAGCAAAACAGAAGTATGAACACTGTCAAAATCTAGAGATAGGCATAGATTTCATTCGCAACAGAACATTTTGTCTTTTAGAACTTTATTTCAATACTATCAGAACATTATTAGAGGCTAAATTTAGGCACAGAAATCTAAACATGTTTAGTTTTTGGCTGTTTTACACCGACTTTAACATGCTCCCCTTTCTCTTAACCACTAGCATCACTTTAGGCTTCAGCAACACAAGAACTCTGGCAATGGGCCTATACTAATAAGCAGAGGCAGCAAAATGCCCCACTTAGAGACTCCACTGGAAACCCACACATTAACATTTAAAGGTGGGTCATGTTTCTTTCACAGTTGAACTTTGAGAGACACTGATGAAGTCTTTCCAGATACTAGGAGAGGGAGGGGGAAAGAAATATTTTTTCAAGTCCAGCTACAACTGTATCAATGTGGTGCCTGCCAGCAGGATTCTAGCCTTGTTTCCTATGGACAGGGACTCTCCATGTCCAAAAAAGCAAGCCAACGTTTGCAGTTCAGGGCACCGGTTTCCAGCGACTAGTCCCTGCCAATGCTGGCAAGGGAATACGAGTCGGAAACTTGTTTACCAGGGCTGTAGATAGCTCATGCCTGACACCAGCATGAGCAGGATTGCAAGGATGAGGCCACAATGATACAGAACAGTTAATCTTTCTGGCACCCCAATCCTAGCCATATGCATGGATCTAGCTGCTTGCAAAGGCTTTGGCTCAATGACATGTTTTCTGACATTTTGCTTATGAAGTATTCAACATGCATCACACTCGGTAATTTCCTGGTACAGCGAGTCTTAAGGATGTATTTCCCTCGGTGGTTTTTCCCAGGAGGTATCTTGGGAACAAATGGTTCACACAGTTGTTGCAAGATGGTAAATCCCACATTTAAGAACAATTTGCCCCCCAGGGACATTCTGATCTACATTGTGAGGAACACTGCCCTCTTTCAAGGTAGCAAATCTGGCTCCAGTATTTCCATTTATGCAACTGTTCAGCATCATCACTATGCCAGTAGATAACATCATGAGTAAACATTTCAATATGCCACTTCGATGCCACAGACTGCAGGGCTTATTCAGGAATAAATTATTATACTGCTTTTTGATGGTGCAGCATAATAATACTCTAAAACAGGTGTGGCTAACTGTTTTTTACTTGAAAGCTGACCAAATTCACTACTGACCAACCCTTCAGGGTCCACATGCCAGTGATAAGTGTGGCCATTCCACACATAGGGGCAAACAGCTCCCCCCTTGTCAGAAAATCCATGCAGATCAGCTAATTTCAAATGTTTGAGCTAATGACTGAGAAGGTGGAGATTTGGATTCCCATAGGGGTGCTGGGCTCTGCTCACCTCAGAGCTATCTCTACTTTGAAGTGTGTAGAATTATAATTTTTTGGCCAGAGCTGCAAATTCTGAGGTCTTGAAGAGCAAAGAAACTGGCTTGGGGGGTTGGATCAGGTCCCCAAACTGGGGGTTAGCCACCCCTGCTCTAGAAAGAGGAGGAGCATCATGGAATGATTAAAATTGTCCCTTGTTATGCTGGCGTGCAACTGGGTGGTGTGAACAAGTTGGTGGGACAGGGCTAAAGGCTATAGAAAGATTTAAGTCTTTCAATGATGTACTGTATTTAGATTGATATTATAAAACAACAAGTCTCCTGAAAGTTATAATGGAATTGCCACACTGGGGAATATCTCATATTTGCTAAAATATGAAAGCCAATATATTGTCAGCTGGCAGAACTATATAAGGCTGCTGAACAACTGTCTGTCTACCTACCTATCACCCAGAGCCAGCCTCAGGGATCAGCATTGTTGGGCAACAACTGAGGCCCATGGCCTAGCGGGGGCCCTCTGCCAATCCCTGGAATCTCTTGGCCCTCTTGTTGCTTCCTATTTAACTGCTCTTGAATCAAAAGGAAAATTAGGGAAGCAAGAAGGACTCACATACCTCCCCCACCCAACACACACACTCTCTTTCTTGAAATTGGTGGAAACAATCCGGAGGGAGGAATGAACAGTAGCAGAAACAGTAGCAAGGAGGTAGGTATGCCCAGTTAGGGAAAAGGGCCCACTGAAAGAATTTTGTCAAAAGACCTCACCACCAAAAAAACCCAAACCACCCCCATTTATAACTGGCACTACTAACAGCTTCTGGGATATTAGTATTTTCTGTAGATGGCATTTTTAGTTCCATGCTGTGCATGAATAACTAGCTAAGGAACTCTGAAGAGCATGTATAAGCACACACAAAGACCTATAGGTCTTTGATGATAATGTGACAAACCTGCAGAAGGGTTGAGAAGAACATCTAGTTTTTCTTCAAGCAAGGAAGCAGCTACATGGCAGCTGGAGGGATATGTTATACTTAATGCATAATTAGTTTTTGATCTTACTTTCATTACAGTATTAGAATTCAGATCTCCAACCTAAAATTATCCAGGTGATCAGGGTTGTTGTTTTTTATGAAACTTCCTTCTCTATATGAAAGTGAAATTTAAAGGGTTGCACTTTGAAATAATCTGTTTTCTAATATACTATTGCAATACATTGATAAAACAGACAGTACAGAAGTTAATCAAAAAACACAGTACATTCACATCATTAAGTGATCTTTTACTTTAACAAATCAAATTCCAGAATACCTACATTTTCACATTCCTCACACATGATAGTGCTAGTCAATTCACCAACAAAGATCCTATCTATGAAGTTCATCTTCACACCCTCTCTTCCATATGCTGCAAAAACATTACCCTTTTTTAAAGGAGGAAACACATACATCCATTCTAAAAACAATTCATTCTAGGATTTTCTTCTGAAAACAATTAGTGCATTGTAAGTAAACATCTGCAATACTATCAACACAGAAACGTTTCTATTCATCAGTACTTAATACAGTTTTTGAGAGTGATAAAACATTTAGTTTTGATTTCTGTTTCAGATAGCTAACAGCATGTATTTCAAAACAAGGGATTAAAATGCAAAATCTGACTATACCTATCTATATACTCTTACATAGTGGACATTTTATTATGCTATACTGTACAAAGCATCAACAGCACTTCAGAGTGATCCCACTATGTTTTTCCTCCTTGAGTCTGCCTTAAGTATTAAAGAAGTAACATTTAAGGCAGACTCCTTTGCAGGGCAGTGAGAGGAACTTTTGGTTTTCGTATCCAAAACAAGACTCCATAGTAACTTGTAATAAGATATGAAAAGCAAATACTTTAACGTAAATCATAATGCTTGTGTTTTAAATTCATAGATAAAAATATATTCCAGCTCATGTTTTTTGTATGTGTGCTTTGATATTTTGACTTATGCAGCTGTTAAGGCAGTCCTGCTGGTTTTGCCTGAACTTGCTTCCCAGTAAATGTGGAATGTGGCCGTATAAGGTTACAGCCTTATATCTCTGACTTACAGGGTAATTTATGGACAGCTTAATGCCACAGTTTCTAAGTGGTGATTTGCCTTGAACTAGACTTCATAGACTCACCCTCCAAGGGCTGAGAAAAAGGGGAGGGTGTTTTCCATTCCTTCCTCCTCTAGCCTTCACCAAACTGAATCCTCAACTTAATTAGAATATGTATACTTGAGTAGAGGGCAGCGAGCAGGACTTCCTGACCCACTTAAAATTCTAGCTTCTCCATATATATTTTTTTACAGAGGGCTAAAGACAGAAGACAACCTAGCTATGTGAATCATAGCTAGATCGGAGAATCAGGTTACAAGTGTAAAACAAAATGATCTATGGGAGTGTTTTGCATGCGCACTAGATGGCACCAGAATAATAGGCACAAGCCCTGAAAAAGCCACACGGAACCTCCAGTGTGATTCATTTGAATGAAATTATATATTCATGAATACAATATTTCATAGTCAATTCATTTGCAAAAGCAAACTCAAACCAGACTCTGTGCAAGTTAACACATGGCACATTTGCTAAATACCTTTGACTTTCCTTTTTGTCTCTTCGTCTGCAGTTTTAGTTGTTGGATTATTGAATGCTTTTAAGATTGCAGCTTGTATGCGCTGTAAGAAACATTCAGCACATATTTTATTTGTGAAAAGTTCAAACTTGCAAGTATATATAAGTGAAATATATTAAATGAAACAAACAACAACAAATAAGAACATTTGACAATACTGTCAAAAATACATAGCCTCTTACATTTTATACATGGTCAGTAAATTTGAAACTTAAATTGTTAATATTAAAGGTTTCCTTCAGCTGCCTCACTTCAAAGATAACTATGTTTCTTCAGGCAAGCAGCAAACTGATTACAGAATTGTAGAATGATTATCTTTTTCCCTCCCTAAAAAAGCCATGGGAGAAACCCTGAAATGCAAAGTAGAAGACAACAAAATTGCCACCCTAATTTAATTGTTTTAATGGAAAAATGCAGCTGTATTTACTGAGCCAGCTTTCTAACATAAAGCACAATGACAAAAGTAATTAAAGTCAACCCGGTATCTTGGTGATGGGGTATTTGTTACAGGGCTCAGAACCTGTGGCTCACCAGATGTTGTTGACCTACAACTCCCATCATTCCTGACCACTGGCCATGATGGCTAGTAGCAAAGGGAGTTGTAGTTCAGCAGCAGCTGGAGGGCTATTAGTTCCCTGTGGCTAACATAGAATCTATTTAAAAAATGCTGGTATGGTATAATGGCTAAGCGTGTGAACCGAAGTGCCCAGTTTGCTTTTGCCTCGATGTATATGAATATATTTAACATGTTTCAGCTTTCTCTCTCTATAAACAACAGCAGCAGAGAGACAAGGCAATCAGAATTGGGCCTGTGTTGGATGTGGGACAGAGATTAGCTCTTTTCCCCACTGTGGTCCAGATTGAAATAAAATACACACACACTGAACCTCCTGTAAGCCCTGCCAGGGAAGATTCCATTGGAGTCAATGGAAACTTTATTGCTAGGACTTATAATGACCTCAGTGGGATACAATTTCCACTGGGACTTGCTGGGGAGGGAGTGGAAGGATTAACTCCCTCTCCCCATACATCATGGTTCCAATCCTTAGGGATGCCCTAGCCCTCTAGCACAATTAAAAATTGTGTTAGGGAGAGTGAGGCCACACACACAACTGAACTTCTGAAAATAGAAAATGTTAAGTATTAAGTAAAGCCATAATGTTTGGGGGTGGGTTATAGCTAAAACATATATGAACATGGCATTCAATGAAAATCTAATTATATAGTCCACATGTAGCCAAACATTTAAGAACATTAATTATCTTCCAACTAAGTCATGTTTTACTATGCAATGGCATTCTAGATATGGGCCTTTCTAAACTCATTCCTCACATGTGCTGATAAGATGTGTCAGTATCAACATCAGAAAAGAGGGGGGGGGAATACAATTGTATTTCTAACTTAGAAATGATGTACTTGCTCCACTTATACACCTTAAACAGAGAAGTACCATGATAAATGTACTTTGAAATATTAACTACATCACTAGTGAACCAAGTAACAGCTTCTACTTCACGAGTATCTGACCTGGCTAGTGTATTAACTCCCAGTGCCTCAAGCTCTTTGTTCATCTTAAATCCAACAATATACTAAAGAGGGCTAATCAATAAATAACTCAGCAAGTTGGATACCATAAATGGGTTTAAGGCCATAAGCTACTCCCTTTTTGTTGGGATGAGTGCGTTGAACCATTTATTTAGGTCAAAGAAAACATAGTCTTTGAAGGGTTTGAGTGCAGCTAACAATGGTATCAGACATTAATCAATTAGCAGCAGGGTTCAAATACTTCAAGCCCTGGTGTGAAGCATCTCCAGTGCTGGAAAAACCAGACAACGTGCAATTTTGACTGTGGTATTGACTATTTCCATTTGCTGTGCCGTTTTCAAAAAAGGCTCACTTGCATACATTAATGTAATTTAGAAGGATGCAAATACAAAGAACACCAAGTGTTTGGGAATAAGGAAGCATTCTGAGTCCACAAATGAGATTATCAGCATGAATGAAAATTTGAAAGCACTTTAACAGGAAACAAAATGCAGGATCGACAAGCAATAGAGACTCCTTGCACTTAAAAAAAAAGTTGTCATAGATTTTACTTTAAAATAGTCTTTATATTATTGTATTTTAAAGGATCAGAAGATTTTTTATTTAAAAAAATAAAGATCAGATTTTTTAAAAATTATATTTTAATTTATGCAGAATAGATGGTTCAGAAACAAAAGTTTAATATGGGGAAAGTGAAAAACGTGGCTATTTGGCAATTTAGGAAGACTGGTCTAAACTTTTACACTCAGAGTAAATACATTTAAGAGCAGCGTGAAAAACAGGAAGTTTTAAAAGATTCTGGTGGCAGACAGATTGCTCTAGGCATCCCTTCAAATAAAAAACAAAACACATGGTAGTGACACTCTCTAACAATAGCACGATTAACAGCTGTGGGGTTCCCATGACAGACAATGTTGCTCATGTTTTGTTTCAGACTGGCACAACTGTCACGGCTCACAAGATTGACCAGATCCACAAATCTGACATTTTCAGTTTGTCACACATCTATAAAATCGAAAAGGGGGAAGGGGGGGGGGGAAATCCCAAGAGCTTTTACTAGTAATGTCCCTTGCTGTGATGCCTGAGGTGATAAATTCCCAGTTCATACTATTCCACCATTATGGCAAAACATGGGTTTAATTGTTATCAGGGGTGGGATCAAGCTTTGTTTGTCCGTAAGTGGAAATGGGACTAGGAAACAACTTCTACGCAGCTTTTCTTTTTCTGGTTTAAGTAAGACTAGAATGCATAATTATTGGCAAGGTAATGAAATAAACAAATAACTTTTAAGGCCCAGCAAAGGGTGTGTGCTAATTTTGGTTTATTTATTCTAACATAGTATTGGCCAACATTCTATTATAGGCAAGCGTTTTCTTGCTATAAAATTTTGCACAAAGCGATCAAGTGTTTCAAGCTATCAGTTGTGAAAATTAATATCCAATTACTGTATTTTTCGCCCTATAGGACGCACCGTCCCATAAGGCGCACCTAGTTTTTTGGGGGGAAATAAAGGGGAAAAAATTATTTTCCCCCCGCCAGGCGCAGGGCTGGGGCGGGGGAGGCCCGAGCTTCCCCTGACCCCAGCCCCCAAACAGGCAGCTCTCTGCAAGCCGTGGGAGCCCAGCGCTGGCTCCCGCTGCTTGCGGAGAGGTCCGCGAAGCCTGGGCGCGCTGATCTCAGCGCGTGTAGGCTTCGGCATGCTGGCAACTCTCCGCAAGCAGCGGGAGCGCTCCCGCTGCTTGCGGAGAAGTCCGCGAAGCCTGGGCGCGCTGATCTCAGCGCGCGCAGGCTTCGGCATGCTGGCAACTCTCCGCAAGCAGCGGGAGGGCTCCCGCTGCTTGCGGAGAGGTCCGCGAAGCCTGGGCGCGCTGAGCTCAGCGCGTGCAGGCTTCGGCATGCTGGCAACTCTCCGCAAGCAGCGGGAGCGCTCCCACTGCTTGCGGAGAGGTCCACGAAGCCTGGAGAGAGAGAGAGGGGTCGGTGCCTACCGACCCCTCTCGCTCTCCAGGCTTCAGCGAAAGCCTGCATTCGCCCCATAGGACGCACACACATTTCCCCTTCATTTTTGGAGGGGGGAAAGTGCGTCCTATAGGGCGAAAAATACAGTAATACCTAAACAGGAAAAAATTCCCCCATTTCTACTTTTGCTTCTAAACTAAAGCATCAGCATGTCTGAAGTGCTCACGCAACAATCTCAATATTTCCCCTCTATGTTTAACCTATAACTTTATTAGCTAATTAAGCATTAGGGATACTTTTATACTCCAACACCCTAATAGTGTACATGCAAAACCAAACCAAAGCATATTGTAAGCAACCTTGTCCACCATACACGAAGAGCATTTCAATAAAAGCAAAACATGTTGTGTGATGATGACACAGCTGGACTATGTGACACAGGACTATGTGCACCATATTACATTGGTTTATTTTCCAGCTGAACAAGTTAGAGGGAGATCCCAGGACAAAGAAAGCAGTTTCCACATTGACTCATGCCATGTAAGATTTTCTCGTCCTTATTTACACTGTACAGTGACATCTAAGACTTGTGGCTTCAAACCAAGGATTCCACAAGCTATGGCAAACAACCTGGTGAGTAGCCAGACCTTACTGAAGCTAAGGAGGTGTAAAATTACTGAGAGCCTTATGTTAAATTGCCCTCAGATTACTAAACAAAGGAAGACATGAATACAACTAAATAGGAACAAAATAGGAACAAAAAGAAACAAAAACAGACACATATTTGCTACTATTGCACAGATGTGTTAACTTTGCTGGGCCTGGAGTCCAAGGGTCCTCTCCATGCAGTAATATCTTTAATATAGACTCATAGAATTGCATAGATGGAGGGGACCGCATGGATCATCTCATTCAACACCCTGCAATGCAGGAATCTTTTGCCCAACGTGGGGCTTGAACCCAGATTAAGAGTCTATTCTGCTTGTCTCAACTACCACATCAGAGCACCAAAAAATAGTTGAAATGTAAATTTAAGTCTATTGCCTACTTATTGATTTACAAACATATCACCTTTGTCTCTTCTATTCTCATTGCATCTAGCAAATAGTGGAGAACTTCTTGGCTGTCCTGCTGTTGAAATCCCTTAAAGCGAGGAGCCCTGCAAAACGGGAGAGAAGAAATGAGTACGTCTCTAGCAGATGAGTTTTCAGATTCAATAATAAAATCATACGTTTTCTAAATAAGGTAATTTATATACAAATGTGTGTTTGCTAAGGAATCAAAAGAAAACCATGGCCAAAAAGAGAAAACCACAGCAAGAAACAGGAATATATAAAGGTGAAAGGGAGGTGGAAAGCATATAAGCTTCAATATGAGACATAGCTGAGAGGCAACAAAACTCAAAACTGTAGGGGCAACGCTTGAGAAAAGAAACAAACTTATCACAGTGGTGTCAAGTTTCTCCTATACAAGTGAATGGCTGCCATTTGCTCCTATGACAAAAAATAAATGCTGGAATCGTGGCCAAAACCACCAATCCACCACCTCTGAGATCAAATGGCTGATCTTAAATCTGCAGAGATGTTCACAAATTTATCCAGGCAGCCAATTTTCAGAAGGACAGTCCACAGGGGATTACGATTTTAGAATAAATGCTGGAAATTTACAGACCTTCACTCTGAACACATAATGACATGGTTTTTTTTAGTTCCAGTAAAAAATATTTAAAGGTACTTGAGTTTTGGTATATTGAGGGTTATACAGCACCTATTATAAAGTATATGAAGGCTAATCTTAAAAGTCCTACAATATGTAGAAGAGCAGGTAGCTTGCTTCTTTGTTGAAAAGAGCAGCAGAGTATTGTCACATTAGTGCAGCAAACAGCGGGCATTTCATTAGCAAAGAAAAGGAGTGCACACTACCAGCTGTCTTAGATGCACAATGCCAGGTGCTTAATGAAAATTAAGAATAAGTTTTAGCTCACCATTACCAGCATTGTTCCTATAAAAATATTCAACTTTCCATAAAAAGACTGTGGCCCTGTTCACACATAATAGTAAAATATAGTTAATGGTTTATAATAATCACACCTGAGTGGGCTCTTTCATTCTTCCCTGCTTGCGCTAGGGAGAAGCCATGCAAAGCCAGGCTTTCCTGGTAATCAAACTGGACGTACTGATCATAGTTTGTTAAAACAAACCATGATCCCTGGTTCAGACATAACACAAAGGGAGGGATCAAATTCCCCACTGCCTGCTCCCCCCTCCCCCCCAGCAAATATACAGAGTAGTGAAAGAGTCCTCTTAGGTGCATTCACAATAAATTGTTAACTGTGGTCTGTCCAAGCAAGACTGCAGAACGCAAATGTGATAGATACATGTATCAGGCTTATAAATAGTGATTAGCCATGGCAAGTAAGTACTGTATTGTCCCTAGGTGAAGAGGCCAGAAAGGGTTACAGAAGTTTGATCTTTATTTATTTTAGACCTAAACACAGGTCAGCTACAGACTTTGGTGGACTGATTTCTTAAACTGAAATATTATATTCAGAGTCTGGTCAGTTTTAAAACAAACAGTAATTCTTACTGCAGAATACTATACATCCTTATCTAAGCTGCCCCTGAAAGGCACTATCTCATGGGAAACTGAAACTTGTTTGTAAATACCAGTAAATGTCAAAGCCATTACTTATTTGCGTAGAGAAGTGGAATGGGACACATGCACAACCCCTGTCCACTCCTCTTGATATACAATCCAGAGTATAATTGACAGAACACAGCTTATGGTGATATTTAATAAAACTTGAAGTTATGGGGAAAGAAAGAATTTCCTGCTTTGGCCTGTTCCACCTTTTAATAAAATTAGAAGAACTGATTCCAATTTTTGTTTTAGCCTAAGGAGAGATGTTCTGAACAGTAGGAGCAGCAGAAGAATTTTCAGTGTATGTCAGCAACTTGTCCTGTATACAGTAATTTCATTTGTCATTTGCCCAACCAAGGCCTTTTCCGTCAAGGTCTTATACAATTGTACCAGTTAGTGAATACAAGAAGAAAAATGTTAGAGCTAGCCCAAAATTTATCATAAAGTATTTCTTTCTGAAGTTTTCCCTTTTTCTCACCTACAGCTGAAAAAGAGGACACCTTGCAGAACATTTTCTGAATCTTCTCTGCCATTTATTGTGACACAAGCCATCAACACACTTTCAACTGGAACTACTTACATTTTCCTCTAAAAAACCTCAGTTTTACTCTGCCCCCCACCCCACCCCACCCCCGGCCATTTTATTCACAACAAGTACTTGTGAAGTAGGCTAGGGCAGGCTGAGAGATGAAGGCTGGGCCCAAGGTCACATACTATAAAGGTGTAATCAACACACTTTTCAATATAAAATGACTAAAGTACAGCAGTTTAAAAATAATACATTTCGTGGTTAAGCCAGTTTAAGGCCCATGAGCAATAAATATTAACGTCTGTTAACATACAATACTGCACTAAAATTCTTAGTGAGAAATGGAAAGATTTCTACAGGAAAGCTTTGTCAAAAAAGCTAAAGAAAGACGAGTGGGGGAGAGTGTGTAGGAAAGGGGAAATAGAAAAGCTCTAATCAGCATTGATATGTTCAGATTTGACAACTAAAAGATGTGCATTCTTGTCTCCTTGAAAATATGCTCCAAGCAAGATCCTTGGCAAAAGTGGAGGACTCTAAGATGGTTGGTTGAACTGACCGTTCACAGATGTGCTAACATATGGAAGCCAGTGTCAATGCGCTACAACCTGTTGTACAGTGTCAGCAGTATAAATGACAGAACAGGTTGAATTCCTGTTAATGGCCATAAGTAGTGAAGGACAACTGTGACAGCTATGTCATGGCAACTCAAGTCTACCATCTCAATGCTCAACATGGTACAAAACAGAACTGTTTTGAATAACACCTAAATATTTAGCCAATACTTAGATATAGCATCTATTCATTTTAAGTGAAGGAGAATTTATTTTAGGTAAAACTTTCATGATTCGATTGTCAGTACATTTAAACCAAATATGCACTGTTAATTATCAACTCCAAGGAAAAAATTAAATGTCAAGACTGCCACCCTGGACTCCTTCAGGGAGGAAGAGCAGGATATAAGCTAAACAAACATTTCACTGCATCAACCAAGCATCATCATGGCAGGCATAGAAACAGGTAAACAGAAAAAGAACCAGAATACTCTGATCTGCAAAACAAGAAACAATGTTTTTCTTCATCAAACAAATAGCTTGAAAACTTAATGGTGCAACTTAAGAATGGGTGGGAAAGTTTTGATAAATATTTTTATGGACAATAATAAATATTGTAGTGATATCAATATCAAAGGTTTATCACAAGAAACCAGTATGTCACAAGAAATGCAGTATGTCACCTGTATGCCAGATTCGAGTTAGTAGTGAATTTAAAAAGCTTAGAATTTAAAAATATTTAAAGTCATAACGATCTTAGATTACTTTTTGACCCTCACTTGCAGAGCCCCTTTCAAAGTGCTCCGTGAGACAGCACTTCGAAATGGGCTTAGTGAGACCCAAAATAAGCCCCTTCCAAAGTGCTTTGCATAGGGCAAGAAGCCTCTGGCCCTTGGACTTAAATCAGGTCTGCCAGGTCTCCCCATGTGATCCGTGAGGCTGTTTGAGGCAAGCCACAACCACATGGAGAAGGTAGAAGACCAGTTCAGCCAAAAGAGGGTTTGCAAGCATTGCCAATGAACTGATCTGTGGTGCCTGCAAAGCGCTTTGAAAGGGGCTTAGCAAGACTCTTGTTTGAAAGGTGCTGTGCAAGTGCAGGGCAAAAAAGTCACCTGATGTCATTGTGATATTAGGTAACTGACTTTAAAACTTGGCCCCAGGAAAGCCAAGGGAGATAATGATCCGCCATATCCCCAAGATTGGACAGTAGGTACCACTAATCGGCTGCTCAGCAGAGCCAGCAAACTCTCTTTTGCCTGAGCCAGATTTTTACCTGCCACACATGTGATATCATATATGATTTGCAGTGTAGGGAAGCTGAGTGTGGCTTGGATGAAGTGGCCTTGTGGACCAAACAGGGAGGCCTGGCAGACCTAATCAGACCCACGGGTCAAAAGTTTCCTATCCCAAATTTATGGGAAGAAAAACAAATGGTGTGTTAGGTAATGACATTGAAGAAACATTTACATAGGGTAGGATAGAATTTGAAACTCCTTTGAATCTTTGATAGCCTTCTTGGATTGCAAGAGTAGTTGTAACCACAAATATTAAAACATGCTTAAGAATTTTCTTTTTTAAAGTGTAGATATTTTAGAAACTTAAGGTAGTTGTATACTAACAGCACCTCATCCTACATAATTGTAGAGAGGCAGGATAACAGAATTCTAAAAATAGGAAATTATCTTGTTCCTATTAATTGTAAATTTAAAATTAATGGAGAAGGAGGGAGCAGGGGAGAAATGCCTCCCATTCATTTGTTTAGCTCTGGATACCACTAAATGGTACCCATGGGTCCCACTTCCCTTGGACACTTCCCTTGGTTCCTGTCAAGGCCCTCTGTCCTTAGCACCAGCAAAATAACAGTTTTATCAATGGTGCATCTAACAGTGGAATTCCAGAATGTTTGCTCAAAAGTCTCATTGAATTCAGTAGCACTTGCTTCACAGATCTTAAGTCACAGATTTAAGGCTGCAATCCTAAATGTATGTAACTAGGAAGCAAGCGCCATTTAAAACAGTGGCACCTATTTCCAAGTAAACATAGTGGAGAATCTCAGGTCCAAGAGCTAAATGAAACTCTTCAGATTTCTATTTACTTCTCAGTACTCTCCCTAAGCCACACCTCTCTCTGGCCCCGTTCCCATGCCTTTCCTGAGTGCTTTTGCCTGGCTGGAATATGTGTCCTAAAAGTGTGATAATTATTACCTTGCTTGGGAATAAGTGTGTGTATGTTGGTGTGTGCATGAACACACATCCCTCCATTGCTCTGTCCACATACATTGTTCTACCCACTTGACCTGTGGAACCACCCACCACTAGAATGCAGTCCATAGAAGGTTCTTTGTGAAGGAACATGGCCTTGAGGCTGAAAATTGTATATATGATTTACAGATGTATAGGATTATGTAGCTGATGCCTTAAAAAATATCTAGAGCAAAAAGAAGTGACACATATACTAAGTGGTGGTGTTTTTCAATCTGAACCATCTGTGATTATCCAGAAAAAGAACCAAGATTTGACAATTTCCTCTTTTGCCTACTATGTGACCTTCTCCTTTTCTTACAAACTACTGGATTTTCTAAGCTCCAAATTACAAGACACCATAGTTATCACTGCATTATTGCTAATAAAGAAAACGTTACCCAGCAATGCTAAAGCACAAGTTTGGGTTTTTTAAAAACACCACTAACTGCATTTTTTGAGCACATCAAGCAAAAACAAAGCTCCACTTTCCTATTCAGCTGAAAATCTACTCAATAGCAAGGAGTACTGCCATAATACCTGGCTTCACAATTTCTTCCACTGATAAAATTACCCAGCCGTAACAAATAAAAGAATTATTTATGTCCTCTTAGTACATAAATGTTGTGTGAGCCACTAAGTCTCTAGATAAGTCAAAAGTCTGCATCCCTAATATTCAGAATAGTGGAAAACAAACAGAAGGGCCCTGTAGCTATGCACACAATCTGTCTTAGCAAAACGTCTGACAGCTGCAACACTAACAAAATTAACAGTGGATGAATTAGTACCAGACGCAGAACAGTTGCTATAGAAAGAATCATCAATTTCTTTCTTTTTTCCTCAATAACCTAACAGTTAAGAGGGGAAAACTCGTATAAAAATCATTGCCATTTTATTTCAACATGATACGCCATAATAAATTTCTACTGATCTAAATAAAAAGGATTATGTTAGGCAAAGCATCTCAAATTTAACATGTGGATGCCATGCATGTGAAACATGCTACCAACGTGAAGTTGCTCTTACTTTTGACAGAGCTGGCTGAAAAGAACTTTGGGAGAAAGAGGCCCTTTTCCAGTTTCTTTCATGCTGTGAAGGAACAGGAACATAGCTGAAGTCAGTGGCCCAGGACTTGAAAGGTTCACTACCAAAGGTTCCTTGAGGATCAAAATAAATATCAGACGTTAATTCACAGTACTTCCTCTTAATTTATAAATTTAAACTAAACAGTTGATGAAACAGCTAATTAAAATTAGGAAAAGGGGGGAACCCTAAACCTCTCAAGGTTGGCACTTCATGTGTAAAGAAAAACAATTTGTAAAATCCTATATTTAAAATATAGCATTTTGCTGGAGGACGGTCTACTTGGTCAGCATTCTGAACAAGCAAACAATGAACAAAGCAAGATTTAACATGCCTTGCCATGTATCAACATAAGGAGGTACAATATATAGACTAAAACACATTTTACAAGGATATTTTTTAAAAAAAGTCAAGTGTGATTTTTAATTTTGTTTTAGAGATGAGCTTGAAAAAGACATATGTGGGTTGAAATGTTATTCGGAGACAAAATTGGACATCAGTTTCTCCTTAAAACAGTGGTTTTCAACCAGTGTGCCATGGCACCCTGGGGTGCCCTGAAGGATGGTCAGGGGTGCTGCAGGCAACACTGGCCTCTGTCCCTCTTTCCTTTTGATGCCCTCTTGCGTCTCTGCCTCCCAAAGGCTTGCATGGCTGTTTGTTGCAGTAGTCCTGGCTACAAGTTTCCCCAGGTGGATGGCGCCTCTGGGGCTGGCCAGGGGTGCTGGTTGCCAGAAACTGCAAGCAGGAGCCCAGTCAGTCGGCCCTTGCCGTTGGGAATGGACAAGTGAGAGGCCGGGCAGGCAAGCAGGCACTGCACTGACCTTTCTTGTGCTTGTTGTGTGCAAAGCCTGCCTTGGAGCTGAGTACCCAGTGCTGAAGTGGAGCCTTTACACCCGGCAGCACCCGCTGCTGCCTCCCAAGGTAAGGTGCTGGCCTCACATTCACCTTTGGCTAGCCTCCATTGGGCCACTAAGGCTGGAGGCATCCTCTTCCCAAGCCACTGTGGGGCAGTGTGAGGAGGCACCTCTCTTTGGGACGTGGGGGGGGGGGCAGCTCAGAGAGCAGGGTGGCAGAGGAGTGGGGAGAGGAGAGGAGGTTTGAAAAAGGTGAGAGGCTGCCAGCTATGCAGACACAGGGTGACATAACTGGGCTCTTGAGCCCCACAGAGGCACCACATTAAGAATGTAGTTGGTCAAGGGAGCCTTGGACTCAAAAAGGTTGAAAACCTCTGCTTTAAGAAATAAGAACACTGCTAAATCTCAAGGTCCATCTAGTCTCACATCCTGTTCCAACAGTGACCAGATGACTACAGGAAGCTGGAAAGCAAAACTAAAGTTACACTTCTCTTTTAATTTAGCAGAACATCACCCTAGTCACTAATTTTATAGAACAATATGTCTAAAAACTAAAGTAGAGGCAGATATCGTGATCACTGAATAAATATTAAATTGGTCAAGAATATATTCACCATTATCATTTTTCAATGTCCAGTCAATGCCATTCCCAAAGGAGGGTCCTCTGAATATTTCACACAAAGCATTTCTCACTAAATGCTTACCAGTTGAGATGCAGGACTCTGACCAATTTTAAGCTTTGTCCCCTTTTCTTTAACTTCACACATTAGTTCATTTAACAAGTGTGTCTGTGCCATGTTCTAAAGAAAAAAGGAAGGAAAAGGTTATAGATGGCATTTATTTGTTAACTGGCCTACTCTTAACAAATTATTATTGAAAGTGAATTTATACTGTGGCAAGCATAATTCTCCTTAATGGCAGTAGAATAATCACAATCCAAAGAGCTCCTTTAGAACATATGTCCAGCGAGGCTTCTGACCATTTCTTTAATGTGCAGCTGCCTATGCTACATCAAAAACTGCTTTCAAAATTCCCTCAAGTTTCAAGTTCTGCAAACTGCCATTATAAAAATACATACTTCAAATTCTAACTGGTCACACAGTTAGCAGCAACAAAACTCCTGCTTCTACACTAGCTGCTCAGTTCAAAATTATCAGTTTCTTCACTCAACAAATAGATCAGCTAGATGACATCTTTAGGTCAATGTTTCTCCTTATTCTTCCTCTGTTCCATTTAGGAGCTCATTTATTTTGACTTTTTTAAAATAATAAAAAAAGAGCAGCACAATTCCAGCAATAGTAGATCACCTTTGTGCTACAGTTTAATTAAAGCTGGTCCTTGCACTTCTCCTTATCTCCCACTACCCCTTGAAATGCAACTACTACAAGAATAAAGGTACTGATATATTGCTAAGTAATATAAAATAATTGAAGTGTGAAAGTTCAGAAAACAGGATGGAGCTGTCCTAGGTAGCCAGTGCAGCAGCAGATGGCTAACATGGAAATTCATTATGCAGTCTTACCAAATTTTTATCAGTATGTTTCGGAACCCAAGACAAAAATAAGTGCAACCTGCAGCCTTAATGAAATACACAGGTGTACTTCAGAATACGGTGGTGCATCTTAATTCTTACCTGCATGACAGCATTAAAGAAGCATGTGTTCCCTAGGTTATTAATGCCTTTAACCGGAACTGATGCCCAACTAGAGCTGATGCCTTTGCCCTTTAATATGTCACTTGCTTCATTGTTTTCTCCATGTAACCATATAATTTTTGATGATGAACCTTTAATAGAAAAGAAATAGTAACAACTATGGGTAGAAAGTCACTGTGTGCTTATGAAAGTGATATAAAAGACAAAGCAGTGAAGACTTATCCACAGATGCTTGATCAATAAAACCTAATTAGAATAACACCAAGTTCCTTAGGGTATTTGAACACACTTTTTTGAGTCTGGGATCAGCTAGCACATGTACCATCACATGTGCTGAATACCATGTTTGTACTCTTGACATAGGAAGGTTTGCTAGTCAGAAACTTATTGTCCTGTCATATTAGCTGTTCTCAAACTCATAAAAGCGTGTAAGCAAAATGTTCAAACTACAGGCAATATCTGAACTTTCAATATCTGAGCATTGCAGAGAGTTGACTATATGTCCCTTGGGTTCCCTTCCAACTCATGCTTCTATGAACTACATGTTCAAGGGAATTTCTGATTCCCTTTTCTTTAACAGAAGTCTAAAACTTTCCCCAAAGGACCAGATTAGAGATACACCTTAACTGTGTTTTAATCTTGGATGTAATTTTACTGTTATATTTTGTGGTACACCCACTGGGCTTTGCTGGAGCAATGTGATTGATAGATTGATTGATTGATTGATTGATTGATTGATAAATAAATAAATATCAATTTTGAAAGCAGCTTAGGGTATGGTATGGAATTATCCGTTAAAAGGAGAGAAAAAATTGGCGGGGCTAGCACGTGCACCTTGAACAAGCCTTATAAATAATGGTAAAACCGTCATGTGTGAAGTGGCTCTCAGCCTTTATCCCAAACCAGGTGTTCTCTGCTATGAGGGCTATACTTATATATAACTATATATCTAAATGAGGGTTATATATAGGTGTTGGCAGATCATATGATTAAAAAGGCTATAAAAATCTAAAGGCTATACCAGACTCATACATGTAGGGCAATTTCTGTGTCTTGCAATACTTCATATATTTTTTCAAGTTCATAGTAACATGCACTGTGTACACGACTCCAATGTTCAAGACGTGTAAGACACATGGTATCTATGGCCCAAAGAATTATGGACAGCAGATCATATATATATGGCCACTGATTCAAAGGGCAGCAACAATGCTGTTCTATTAGCAAAGTCATTTGAGGCTGAAAAACTATTATCCCGCCAGGCGTGCTCCACTAACTTGAGACTTTGGGGTGGGGAGGATGATGCATATACCCAAGCATAACCCCCGTTTTCAACCCCTTAAAGTAAGAGAACCCTTAAACATTAAAACACAGTTCAGAGAACAGCATTACTTTCTGAAATAATCCTGAATATTCTGGGTTGGACACGTGAAAAGTTAGTTATCAATGGAGCCAAACAGTCATGACTTAGTATCATGTTGTTGGTCATCATGGTCATTTCAACCATCAATATAAAGAAATATACATCCTATCCATTCTATACAGAATGCACATAGATACACCATTAAAAGTCAGTGTCAGCCAATTTATAGGTACGTATAGATTTTAAAATGCAAACCAAAATATTTAAGTTTCTTTATTTCATTGACAATCAGGTCACTACAGTCCCCTATATTATCCTTGATGAACATTCTTCTCAGTTTTCAGTCATGACTTAAGTCCTATTGATTTAAATGGGAACCAAGTGCAAGTAACAGTCTACAGTCTACAAACTTCCATTATTTCCCTTAATATATCCAAGAATCATACAACACTCTCCTCACAGCCTCTGTTGACTATTATACTATGTCTGAAGGGCCTTTCATGGAACTTATAAAATGCAGAGTATATGCCAGATGCTAGAAAGTCTAGTTCATAAATATTCCAGTGGTGGCAGAATTGAGAATCGTGCAGCACAATTCAACACATTCCACTCAGACATTAGTCCCATTAAGTTAATTCTGACTTACTTCCAGGCAAGTATGTATAGGATTGTAGCCTTAGCACCCTGCCCATCAGGAGAGCAAGAGCTCAAATAAGTTTGCAGCAGATCTTCAACAACTGGATGGATATCATGTTTTCCCTATAACATACTTGCACTGTTCTCTGCCCACCACAGTTCACCATGTGACACGGACTTGTTAATTTAGAACAAGATGAAGCGACTGCTTGCTATTTGCCTTAAACCTTTAAAATCCAATATATTTAAACAAACTGTAATATAATGTGCTACCAGTACGGTGTCCTTGTATTTCCCTATTTGCCTTATTGCTTAAATATATATGGGGCAGTGAAGTTAGACAGCCATTAACTTGTAGCCTAGAGGTAATAAGAAGACTTGAGACACAGTATTTAGCCTAGATTTCTACTAGCAACTTTCATACTGTCATGGCTGCTGTACTAAATATGAACATTACTGACATCTGCAGCATTTCAAGTATTGATTAACAATGCATGTCAATGTGAACAAGTTATGGACTTAATGGATGCCAAGAGCTGCAGTGCTGCAATCTACATTTTGACATATGAATTCATATATTTGCCCTAATGAGTTACATACTGAGGACTCATTAAGTGTTCTTGAGAAATAACTAAACAGACCTATTTACATTAACAGAACTCTCATACTGAAAGATTTCTCTATGCATTACCCTTAGATACTTACATCCTGTCGAAAAATAGGGAGGTGGTTTGGGAGGGCGGGGGGACTATAATTAAATAATGAAAGAAACCAAATACGATTAAATATTCCTATTATAGCTGACATAAGATGGCTGGAATGATTTCCCTGCCTTCCAGTCAAAGCACATTTTTTTTGAAATTATGCCTGGGTTTGCAAAAGATGCAATTTCATTTTTGACACCACCCCCACTGCCTGATGCTCATAATGAGGCAGTTCATATAGAATACACCCAAGTTCACTAATAGAGGCCAGTAAAAAGCAAACAAGACATGCCAGGAGATTCAGGAGCTGCTTTACGGAGCTAGTTCTCTTTGTATAAGTGTGTGTGTGTGTGTGTGTGTGTGTGTGTGTGTGTGTGTCAGTGAGAGAGAGAGATGAATCAACTGCATATTCAATATATTAGTGGAAACATACTTGTGCTGCACTTCATACAATTGTGTGTGCTGTTTTCTGCATGGATCAGCTGTGTGATCAAGTTCTCCATAAAGAACTTGGTGATGCAGCTGATCCTGCTTTGTCTCTAAGATCAGAAACCTGAGAGGTGCATTCTCCAAATGCAGCACCCATAAAAACCTCATTCACAAAGCAAGTCTCTAAAATCTCCAGTGACATAAAACTTATACAACACATTTAATAATATATCTCACCTAAACAGAGCTCAACAGAGCACACATGGCTCCCCACCCCTGGCAAATGCTATCCTCACAACAATTATGTGAAAGAAAGTTAGGCTGGAAGATAAACCCACTGAGCTTTATCACTAACCAGCGATTTGAACCCTGGATGCGTTTGTCTAAACCCAGCATCTTTTTACTACCTTATACTGGCTCTTTTCTTTTAAAAGTAAATTAAAGTAGAAAGAATTTTTGCCAAAGTAAAAAAATAATACATAAACATACTGGTTACTTTTTATTTTAAAAAAGTCAAAATTGTGTACATAATCTGCATATTGGACTACCACAGTTGTTTCATTTATCCATCGGCATTCAACAACATCTGGGACAACATCTTAAAGTAAACAATGCTCACAAGGCCATCTGGACAAAACTGCAGGCAAAAATTAGAGCAGAAGCATATGGAAAAGCAGATTTTTCTCTCCCCTTCAGCAGTGCAGGATGACAAATGTCAAACCTAGATCTGTCCACGCTTCACTGTGCTATGCTTTGCAGCACCACCTGGCTCTCCTTGTACAGCCACCAAATATGGACAGCACTGCCACAGAGGACCATATCTGGAGGGCAAACTCAATAAAAGCATTTCATTTCATGGTTAAATGACAGCTTCACACAAGTAGCAAGGTTCTGTTTACTGAATCTCAAATGTGAATCATTCAGCGGTGGGGGGGGGGGGGGAGAGAGAATAAAACAAAACCCACCACAAAAAACAATGACTATGAACAGGGCAGCTTTGTTACTAAGACATGAATACCCATATAATTATAAAATGCAGGAAGCCATAATTACACATCCAAACAGCACATTAGCTTAGCAGATCAGGAAACTGGAAATATAAAGAAAATGTGTTTTGTCAGTTCTTAAAATCCAATCCACAACCCAGACTGAAATCCTAAACACACTTAACTGAATTCACTGAACACAGTGGGAATTACTTCTGAATAAACATGCATAGGCATCCACTGCAATTTAAGGTGAAGTGTGAGGATGTTCAGTGGAACTTAAACTGAAGAAAACATGAACAGGATCTGACTGTTAGTTCAACTGCCCTAAGAAATGAAATCTACATACTTTGGCTTAGCTGATCTTCACCTGAAACATTCTGCTTTTAACAGATGTGAGAAGCATTTACATGTTCATTGGTAATTTGAACTCTAGAGAATTCTTAAATCTGGCTGGTCCAGTCCTCTGACCAAAGAATTCTGTTCTTTGAACCATTTTATAAACCTCTTTAACATTCAGAGAGGGTTATATCCAGCACAGCATTCAGTTAAGGCCACACAGGCATAGGAAGTTCCCAACTTCCTTCTCCTCACTGCAGACCCTGATGCACTTCCTAAAGGCAATGGACCCTTAAGAAGTGTTTGGGAAGTGAGATCCCAGACTGTGGGGGAATTGGAGGAGGTTAGGCATAGGCAGCCTACTTTGAAGAATGTCCCCACTGAGTTCAATGTGATTTACTCTGTCTCAGGAAACTTTGTAATGAAGTTATATTCTTTTTAAACATTTCAGTCTTACAATGTAATTTTTTTTTTAGTTAGAAAAGCCACAGATCTACTACAACTATCTATGTTTACAGAATACAGTATTCACTTCACTGACATACAAGACTGGCAGGACTTCTGTATCAATTTGCTTTAACCATGTTTCTTAGAAGAACTCTGTCTTCTGTACACACGTTTCCCATATTCTTCCTGAAACAATAATTTAACAGGATGGGCAGATGGTATAAAAGTAAAAAGAAAACAAATGTTCATGGTTTTTCTTTTATCAGGGGATTATTTTGTTGTTGTTGTTGTTTTCCATTAAGTAAAATAAAAGGGGGGGGGAGAGAGAGAGAGATCAGGGAACATGTTTCAAGGTCAATGCTTTTCTCTAATGAATACTTCTCTGGAATAAAAAGCAAGGTTAATAGCTTTCTTTCCTTTTAGCACATTCACACAATGCTGTATTATAAACATATTGCCATTATATTACAGAAAATTAAGAAAAACTGAAGCAGCAGTTTTCCCCCCAATACTATGAAAAGGTTAAGATTTTCTAATTTAAATGAGAAAAACCAAGTGAATGCTCCATTCTTAAATGGTTGGTAAGACTATTGTGCCATTTTTTCCATACTATACTATAACACCACTGCATCAAAGAATTAAAATGGCAATTTATTTATAGGGCAATGACAGAATAAATGGGTATTGCTCAATTTCATGAAGCAAGCACAAGCCCCATCAGAATGGAGATATTATCCGCAGCACTTAGTGATAAACTCTCTACATCTAGTTCTTTTACATAATCCCAGGCTTAAGTCACAGACTTCACCTTCCAATGTTGAGGTATTGCCTATTTCAAATTAAGCAATGAAACTTAAATAGTTTTTAACTGAGTCAGCACATCTGTAAGAAAATTCTCCTTACTTGACTGGCGGGGTCCCATAGGATCAAGAGGCATCCCAGTTACAGAGTGTCCTTCCCAAACCAGGTTTATTTAGTCTTCAGGAGACAAGTGAAAACCATTCCATCATATTCCATTCCATCCACCTTTCTATTTTAAGTTGAAGAGTTATTTTTAATTTCTTGCCTGTGCTTCTCTTTTTAATTGTAGTGTTATGCCATGAGTTTTATAGATTTTGGCCACAATCCACAGCTGAATTAAGTGTGCTTAAACCCATTGATTAAGTCTTCTTGGATTATAGTGATTATTAGTTGTTTTGTTTTAAATCATGCACTTCATTTTAAACTAATCCAAGATTTTTTCACTGTGGAGTGGTGTAACACATTTAAGCAATAAAAAATGAGATTTGAGATGGTTTCATCAAAATGTTTTGCTAAGAGAACATGGGGCTGAAATCCCACATGACTAAATCCCCCTGATTTTAATGGATTTACTCTGATCAAATCTGCATTCAACCCGATGTTCTCACCCAAATACATCACATTCTAATAAAGCACAGGATCCACCTAACCAGTCCTGTCAGTGGAAGCCCTGCACAAGGACTTCCGCTTGCACAACAAGGCTTTCCTCCCACTCCCTGCCTACACACCTCCTACCCACCCAAAATTGGCTCTGGAAGAATTGAGAAAATACTCAAAACAGCATGGGAGTGATATTTCCATCTGGCAAGCGGCAATGTTTGTGCAGACAGAACAACCGGAAGACTGCAATATTGAATTCCACCCACTTAGTTCAGGATTCTGTTTCCAACTCTGGCAAATTCACAAACAGAACATGATGGAAATGATAATTTATTTGCCCAGAACACCTTTAAAAGACTTAAATTACATCCGCAATAAAATAAAAATAAATAGGAGCCTCCAGAGTGCACTGCAATAGCATCATCAATATTTTATAGTGTTCTCCTTCTGCAGAATATGATCAGACCCGTTCTCAAGGGAGATATTTGGAACAGTAACATGTTTCTGGATCAGTTAAGCAAAAAAAAATAGATAGCTATTATACTATTTCCCATCAATTTTTTCAAGTGCCTGATTAGATATAACCTGAACAGAACTCTTCCTAGAATGTTTTAGACTTAGTGTTTGTGCACACACATCCCTCCATTTCTCACCCCAACAGAGAAAGTAATAAATAAGCTGGATATCCTATGTTTCTTCGAATGCTGGACTACAAAAAACAACAACCACTAATCAGACTACTTATTCGCATTATCTACTTCTATTGAGATACACTGCTCAAAAAAGTCAAGAGCTTATATAAATCTACATAAAGAGGTAATATAAACCTACAAAGTTTAATTACACATAGTTTGCAAAAATGCTATTTATAAGAATTGTACACCACTTAGCAAAAATATTCAAGTGGCTTACATAAAAATGCAATAAGTTATAGAAATATTCAATGTATTAGTGAAAAAACCAGCACATTTTTAAACAGTAATTAACACTCGGTGTCAATGTTACGAATCTCAAAACATCAAGCTGCATTGCAAATTTTACAGAAGCTCTGCCACAAGCAACGAAGGCAAGTACGACATAAATAAAAATGGTTTTCCTGCTCCCATAAACTGAAAGAAAAGATGCAGAGAAAATAATCTGCATAAGCTTTGTTTCCAGTGATCAAGCACACCCTTTTTTCTAATTTCCCCCATTCCTAGAAAAGACTGGCATTCAAACTATAGCAGCTCAGCATGGTTCCTGTGTGTTACATGTGCACTGGGTTCATGTGAAACTCACACGTGTGCCATCACAACAATAATGCACCTGCTTTACTGGCAAATAAAACATAATGGCCTGCTAACCTTTTCCACAAAACTAGGTTCTGCTGAGTGGTTACTCCTTACAAAGCCCTTGCTTTATTCTTCCATGTTGTGCCAAACATGCCCTTTTAACCAAACAGATTACTTTTTAAAAGCCAGAGCAGGGAACTGGAAGATGGAGAAAGCAAAGAAAGCAACATATTGTTGGATATGGTAAACCACTATATCATAGTTGAAATCAACACAGCTGCAAGCATTCTTTTGGGAAACCCCACACTTGGGCTTATCTCAATTGCTTAATGTAATTCCCTGGGCCAGTCATGTAGAAGTAATGTAATTTGCACATTTCTGCAGCTAAAGTTTAATCTTTACGAACTGCCAAGTGGAAAGACAGGGTCCTGCTGCCACTCTAGTCCTTCGCATCCACACCAATCACAAGCATTTTGCTTTTGTCATTCCTCAAAATGTACCCAACAGGATATCTGTGTTCTCAACACCCCCACCGCAACATCTTTGCCTTCCCTTCAAATGAATTCTCAATTAAACTGAAACAGGACAAAGTTGCCATGCCCAAGTTCTCGTATTCTTGTTGGGCACATGGTATTTAGAAAGATTTCCATGTAATAAAGGTGGCAAAGTTATTTTTCAACACACCATCATACAGCTTATATGTTTATAAAAGAACCAGTGCTGTTTGAACCACAAATACAACAATTTTTCTTCCTAAGGGAAAAGAGGCTATTTTCATGGGCCTTTTGTTATCATCCTTTATATTCCTAGTACAAGGCTCTTCTAAGATGTAAGGAAACACCTCTTGTAAGATGAAACCTGTTGCAATACAAACGCAACAGCCAAAAAAAAGTATGCATTCTGCTTAAAAACTATAGTAAGTTAGGTAAAGGTAAAGGGACCCCTGACCATTAGGTCCAGTCGTGACCGACTCTGGGGTTGTGCGCTCATCTCGCTCTATAGGCCGAGGGAGCTGGCGTTTGTCCGCAGACAGCTTGCGGGTCATGTGGCCAGCATGTCTAAGCCGCTTCTGGCGAACCAGAGCAGCCCACGGAAACGCCATTTACCTTCCCGCCGGAGCAGTACCTATTTATCTACTTGCACTTTGACGTGCTTTCGAACTGCTAGGTTGGCAGGAGCAGGGACCGAAAAACGGGAGCTCACCCCGTCACGGGGATTCGAACTGCCGACCTTCTGATGGGCAAGCCCTAGGCTCTGTGGTTTAACCCACAGAGCCACCCGCGTCCCTTTCATAAGTTACTTAGTAACTTAGGAATAGTAAGTCACTTAGGTACATAACTTAGTAAATTACTTAGTACATTACTTAGGCACATAACTTAGTAAGTTACTTAGGCACATAACTTACTTATGTATATCCTGTACCTCTTCCTTCATTACAGAATGAATGCACTAAAGATAATTCAGTCGTTTGTTTGCCGCATGACTGTAACGTTGCGGGCCACACGGGACTCTTAAAGGACCTGCTGGATCTGCAAGCCTCATGTTTAATTTCTCAAAAATAAAAAGAGGCATGATATCGACTTTAGCCCCATATAACTTTTATTAATGCAAACTTACTTGATTCATTTCTAGTAACATGTCTTTGGAGGAAGTCGACTATCTGCGCCAAAGCCTTCTTGTTGCAGTGTGTTGATAGCTCTTCATTACATTCATAACACCTAGAATAAGGATTTAAGATGTTGTCATAACGATTCTCCAGGCAAATCTTAAATTCTTATGACTTTATATGAAGTCATAAAACATTGTGATTCCTTATTTCAGGTAATGTCTATATACAGACTACATGTTACAACTACTATAAACAACATATTCATTTTGGGACCTGAACCAAGCAAATTCCCCACCACCAGCACCACCTAGACCCTACTGATTTTGGCAGTGGCGGCAAAAAGAGACTGTGTAGCCACAATGCTAGGGTGAGCATACTACAGTGCCTGGATGGGGATGTCAACAGTCCCCTCTCCAATCACAGGGAAGGCACAGACATAAAGGGTTAAAACACCCCTGCTCTCAAACATATGATATTTAGTTTGGCCCTCGGTCACAAGGGATGTCCGAAGCAACATTAGTGCCAATAGAACTTTTGCAGATGAACTGTGATCTATCCCTGGAAAGGAAAGTCCCTCTTAGGTATGAGCAGTGTAGATCACTTTGCTACTGTGAATCTGACTGCTTAAAAAAAGAAAAAAAGAAGAAAAGGCCATGTATGAGAGAGGGGAACATGGGAGAGACTTTGTCCTTCCACAATTCCACCACCTCAACCCCCACCAGGTGGTAGAGTGAGGTCTGGATCCTATAGCCATTACATATGGAGTAATTATCTTCTCAAACTACTACTGGAACCTCTATGTCTGATCCTATTAACCCCTATTAACAGCAGGGGTAAATCTTTTTCAGGGGTTGACCTCTGGGAGGTCCAATGTTAAAAGGAGGTGTGGCAATTTCCCTTTTTAAAAGTGACATATTTGGTGGGTCTTCAGGTCACAAAACCCTTTTGGCATCACAGTATCACAACACTGGACCTGCAGGAGTAGCCAGTAAACTACTACTACTACTACTACTACTACTACTACTACTACTACTACTTCTTCTTCTTCTTCTTATTCTTATTCTTATTCTTATTCTTATTCTTATTCTTATTATTATTATTATTATTATTATTTTATTGTTGTTTCACAAATTTTGGGGGAGGCTGTAGGGTGGTAAAAAAACTGTAATAAAGCAGATGACCTATAGGAGCAGAAAATTTATATATATATATAATATTTTATATATATATAAAACCTCTGGGGAGCAGAAGCTACATTTCAGAGTCCACATTAACAAACTTCACATTCTAACAAGTCATTAGTTTGACATACTAGAATTATCATTCACAATAAAGCAAAGGACTTTCTTTAACCAGCTTATATTTTCTTGTTGAATAACTAAATCATAAAAAATGTTAGTGCAACTCCAAGAAGAATTTCATGTACAAAAGGAATGAATCATTGTATGTATGCATACCTGTATATTACGGGGTGTACAAGTGTATGTCTTCCCTCACAAACACACACAGCTTCGCCTCTCAAAACACAAAGTTACTTACCATACAATCCATGTGCTGAGGTTGATTACAATGCAATGAGGCTCTTCTAGTGCATTCTGGAAATGCTTAAGCGAATGCTGGCCTTCTGAGTTTTGACTGCAGCCCTGAATTCATTAATAAAAATGTTAAACTATAGTTATCATAACTACTATGTTCTTTAGTAAAATCAGCAAATTTTCTTCTTGTCTTAAGTTTCCGTTCCTGGGCTGACCTGTTGTAGCTTATATGACATTTTGAAGACCCCTGACAAGAACAGCTTCTAAACAACCCAATGCCTAGATAAAGAGTAATTGTTCCAAAAATGTTACTCTATAATAGAAACAAAATGGCCAAACAATTTCATTGTTTCAAAACATATGCACTGCTCTAATTCTGGCTTTTCTTCAAAACATCCAGACAAAAAGACCTAAGGAATAACAAGCTGCTAGGCATACCTAAGCAAGTGTCCAGATGCCACAAATGAACAGAACTCCAAACTCTTAGTCCTAGACTGATTTTTATTGGTACTTTGGTGGAACTCTACTAAATCAATGAGCTGTGTTATATACCTTGTTAGGGGCCAGGGGGCAGGTTAGAAACTATACATATTACATATCTTTAAAGTCACATATTTATTTACCTGAGTACCACATTTGAGGCACAGCCATATGTCAGAAGGCATTACTGGCTCACCATCACATATTCTTCTTTCTTTTAAGCACTCTGAACATATTGACCAGACATTCTGAGCTACTGCTCTCTTCACATTATGCACATCCACTGCCTGGCTTACATGCTGGCATGTCAGACCTATGGAAGTAGTAAAAAAAAAAAAAGATGAACATGTTTAAGGCATATGTTTTATTGTTGTAACAAGATATTTGGCAAGAAAACATTTTTGTAAATTTGGAAGGGGAAGAAATCACGTAACGATGAGACTGCCATTAATGGCTTCTCAAAGACTATAAATGCACATCCCATCCCCTTCATAGTATCATTTTGCTATGTATTGATGGCATGTTTTTACTGCTGTTTTATTGGGTTTGCTTCATAGGTTACTGTGAGGCTTTGCTCTTTTTTGTGTTATGCCATGCTTCACGCTTTTAAGTTTTGTGAGTCACTTGGAGACTTTTTATATGTCAAGTGACTAATAAATTAAATAACAATTAGCAGTAATAGTGGTTATGTATGAAATTTCAGCCGTTGCATGAACCAACAAGATTTCTGCACTTTCCCCTCCACTGTGCAAATCAGATAAGCCTATTCTGTCTGTCTTTTCCTCCTCCTCTCCTCCAAGCTTTTCAGTAGTGTTGTCACGGCTATTCTTACTTCCCTTCTCATTCCACCATAAAAAGATGCAGTTCTACAAACATATAAAGTAAATTCCTGAAATAAGAGTACTTACTCCAAGGATAATTTCATTTCATAAATCATCAGGCCATAGATATTTCAACTGCAAGCAACTGTTGGAAGTCTACTAATTAAACTAGGAACCAGCAGTTCCCATGGACTGTATTTTTACAGTAAGTTTTTAAACTGTATTTTAAATTGTTGAAACCCACCTTGGGACCTTAGAGTGAAGGATGAGTTAATAATAATAGAAACAATATGGAAAATGCTTTCCTTTCCTTGATGACCATGGGCTGAGTCACCCCAACCACTCACATTTAGTAGTTGCTCAACAACCACCTAAAATCACAGGCAATATTGCCTCCTTGTCTGTGGCAAAACAGTTGCATGCAAGCACTATCAAGATCAGGCTTTTAGCATTAGTATGGGTTACTGGAGTGGAGGTGTGCTAAAAGCCCTTCTTGATACATGGTGGGGTCTCCACATTTTCTGTTCATCAGAGTCAGGAACCAGCCGATACAATAAATACAAATTATTACTACTACCCACATGATTGTGTCAATTGATTCAGACCATTAGATGGCTTTTTTTACCTGTGATATCATCTGAAGAATCATCATCTTGATGCTGATTTGTCTTTGTGTGTGTCTTGCTTTTGACAGGGATAGCCCTTGATGGATCTTTTACCCGCATCTGTTATCTGCTGGAAAAGAAATGAAGAAATATGTATTGCTAATACGGAAAGGTTTGGCTGCCATAAACTACTCCTAAAATTCTGCATTATGTTTACAAAGAAATGCAATAAGCAGCCCTACTCTCAAATAAATGGCCTGGAGAGGTCCCAGCAGCAATTATTCACTGCCTTAATTGGCAGTGACTCTCAACTTATGCTTAAAAATATTGCAATGAAACTGCAGCTTGCCAAAAATAGTGGAAAGGGGCTACGTTTTTAAAAAGTAAGTTTGACTATAACTCTACCTAGTATAACTCTGCATAATGCAGACCCCAATTAGACACCCCTGGACTTTTCATTGGAGACATGAATGCCTTACAACTACCCTACTGGTACTTGCTACTATGACATTTCTCCCCCAGGATTAGTGTATTATTTATACCTTACATTTTATGCCATCCTGCTTCCAAGGACCACAGGGAATTCCCATCCATTTTATCCCCACAACAAACCTGAGAGGAAAACAAGCCTGAGTGACAGTAGCCCAAAGGCATTCAGTGAGCTCCATGGCCAACCAGTTACCCCCAGGCCAAGGCCAATGCTCTCCTCAGAGCTAGAACACTGGTTACTGCCGCTATATTAAAAGCAATTTTAATAAAAGAAAAGCTTTTATCTGTTTTATACAGCAGTGACTGCCTGATCAATACTTAACCTCACGATAATTACAGGATAAGGCTTGGTTTTACATGTGGTCAAAAAGCATGGATGATGACAGGTCTTGCTTCCTCCCATTTTCTATGAATGACATGTTTACAGATGTCTTGCATTTTCACATGAGCTACACGCAGATGTGTTTCGTAACTACCTGTGGCATTTTAGATGTCCAGAGCTAGATCAACTGTCACCCAATTACAGTCAGGACCGTATTCGTCATGACTAGCAACTGGACAATGTCATCAATCAGCAGATAAGACGTTTCAGCACAGCGACAGCTCTGAAAGCCTTTCAAAGCATACAAGCACTTAATGCCTCCTGGAGCAGTAAAAGAACCAGAACTACAGGCTGGTAGTAGCAGAAACGCTGTTTCCATCCCCAAACGTCATTTGAAATTCTCAAAGTGTCATAACCATGATATTCCATGCCATAGGCACATCCCACCTACAACATTACTGGGGAAGGCGGGTGCCAGAAGATTACTTCTCTTTTTCATGGGGTTCTGTGGGGATCCATCAATGGTACCCTCTACTCATATGCCACAGTTAAGCTATCATAGAAGGGTCATGTAGAAACTCAAAAGCAGGGGAGACAAGACAAACACAGAGAACAGCAGTAGTCTCCCAACACCACCTTCTGAAGCCTCCCAGTAATGCATGAGTAATGGTACAGCTAACACAGCCCATTCCCACTCCTAACTCACTTATTAGGTCCAGAAGGATACCAGTCTGGATCAGAATCCCCCTCTCAGCACGGGACATCAATCACGAAAACACAGGAAGCCTCCATCTCAAACGATATCATGACCTATTTCAGTTCCTCCATAGAGCTGGCCTGCCCTTTTCTGCTCTGTTTTTTGTAGGAATGGGAAGTTAGACTTTAAATCAGGGGTAGGCAAACTCGGCCCTCCAGATGCTTTGGGACTACAACTCCCATGATCCCTAGCTAACAGGACGAGTGGCCAGGGATGATGGGAATTGTAGTCCCAAAACATCTGGAGGGCAGTGTTTGCCTATGCCTGCTTTAAATCCACAACTCCAGGGTATCTAGAGAAGCCTTTTTCAGTAGAGGCCTTGCTACTGCTTCTTTTGAAGAGGATGTAACTGAACCTTCCCTGAAGGAAGCTTCCACAACTTTGAAAATACAGACCTCAGTGACTCCAATCATCACTAACTTTGATGCATATGGATTGAACAGGCAACGCACTGGCATGGACTGAATCCAACCCCTTGTCCACATTCTTAGGTCTCAAAAATCTAAATTAATCCAAAGAACTCCCAAGTATCTGGATGCCTCAAATTATGGAAGACTACTGTAGCTCAGACTTTAATCCATATGTGACTGGCCCATATGGCGAGCCACAAACTACCAGCTACAATATCTGCCTAAGCAGCCAAGGCCCTGAACTGACCCTGCTCACCCATGGATCTTCTTGGACAGGAATAAGAATAAGAAGGCTTCTTGTTCCAGTTAAGACTAAGCAACACAGTCTTTCTGAGATTTAGAATGCTCCTGTATCCTTTGGCTGTCCTTAACTCCAGACTGCTGGCTTCTGTACTTCAAATCCTTGGTGCAACTCCAGGCTCACAACTGCCTACAGCTCAGCCCTGATAGCTATAGACGTTGAATCTGAGTCCAAGTAATTTTATCCACAAAGCTCTAAGGAACCCAGCTTTTGTTGAATTTACCATAGTAAGCAACTGAGATTTCCAATTTCTCGGCAAGAAAAGTGGCAGACTACAACAGGCCCTTAACCATTTGGGAAAGCTCAGCAGGACAAGCCTATTTGGGCATAATGATGGCAAAAATGAAATCTCATTACTGTCACCGTGGACTAGGCTTTAAAATAGGTTCTAAAGCAGAATTCAGACATGCAGAGGCTTAAAATCCCAAAGAAGAAGCCACAGCCCTCATTTTACAGACACAAATCAGTCATTAGCTGATCAGAATAAATTACCAGATTTCAAACTGTGACATGTAACAAGCATTGGGTCAGATACTCATTAGAGTAAGCCCATTTTTGCCATGGTGGCTATGAAAACCTGAGCACATCTCTTAATTCAGCATACAAATGAAAGTCACTCAAGACCACAATACTAGGAAAACCTCAACACCTCTTCATTGATTTAGTTGAAATCTGTTGGTGATAGATACATCAACAAGTACACCAACCAAAGCATATCCCACATGCCTTTGACGGGGATAATACAGGTGGTTACAAGAGACAGGGTCTTTCTCGTAGTGGCATCAACACTTCGGATTGTGCTTCTTGGATAAATCTGTCATGTTCCCTCTCTTCCTGAATTTAGATGGGTTCTGAAAAGTTATTTTTTCTGTATTCAAGAAATTGACTTATTCCAGTCCTGCTATTTGATGGTTTTAACTGCAGATTTTTAAATGAGTAAGTAGGTTTTACTGATTCTTGTTTTTATAAGCCATTCATGTCTTCCAAGGTCATTCATGTGTGTCACTACAGTTTGCTTCATCAAAAATATTTTTGACAACTCTCTACAGTATTAAACTAAATGTTAAAAAGAAGGGAAATATCTGCTTGCTGGCCATCTTTTATGATCCAATTTAGATGCTGCTTCTATGGTCAGAGAACCCAGGAACTTGGAGATAATGGGTTCTGAAGTGTGGCTCTGGTACAGCCCAAGGGGAAACATATAGTGGTTGACAAGACAGCAGGATGTCAGGCCGATGGAATGATTAGCACTCTTTCCTAGGAAGCCACTAACTGCCAAGGGTGTAATATTACATCACTTTTTTTCTACATAGCAGGCTGCCCCAGTTTGTTCTTCATGACACATGTCAATCTCAAACCAAGGACAAGTTGCTCTACATTGAACACTACCAGCAAAACCCAAGACAGATGGTGTGCTGTTGCACAACTTAAGGGGGAACAAATCTACAGAATACCAGTTTTGCAATATTTCCTGGAGAAATCTGACAAAAGCTTTACAACTCAAGTATATTATCGAGAAACTTCTCAAGTCAACAACATATAGCCTACTTGTAAGCTGTAGTGCTGTCTTCATTTTGAAGCCAGAAAGAGATACTTAGGAAGCTAAATTACAGTAACTGGCACAAATATTCTGAAATATTTGGTTCAGTACTGCATGGCGGTAACTTTGCACAAGTGTTATTCAGGTGGCTATATTTCATAGAGGTTGCTTGGCCCATGTTACTACTTTAGTTCAGTGATAAGGCTGGAAACAATAGAGGATGTCCACCACACTGCAAGCATGAAGGAGTGGCTACTGCTAGAAACAGGATGTTAGATTTGTTGGGCCTTAGTCTGATCCTGCAAGATATTTCTTATCCAAGAACAAAATAAAAAGTAAAAGCAAGTAAAACAAACGCTCATTAAAACTACGTATTTTCTCATTAAGTGACCAGCACTCAGGTGTTACGGAAAGGAGTGGAAGCAGTACATTTTTTAAAGCATTTATCTCACTCAGGGTGGCTTGCAACAATTAAAAATTACCATATCACAATAAAAGAACAAAATGCAAAAGAGGCAGGCATGACTGATAAAAACCAGTTCTTCAAATAAAACATTATTTGCCCAGTAGGACAAAGTACATCTGTAAAAATTCTAGTGGTTTAGGTCTGCACAACACAGAGGTTCTACATGATTCCCACGGAAGTGAATGAAAAGTCATACAACTGATGGATGAACTGAACCCTAAAATTCCAAGTTGATGCCACTGCTACAAAGTTGCCTGTGAAGGACTGCAATCTTAATGTCGGTGTGGGCGGGGAGGGATGAATTAAGAACCACATTCAACATTATCATGAGCTCTGCCAGCAGGGTGGAAGTGAAGATAGAGAAATGTTCTGCACCACTCAATAGCTTTCCTGGCTCCCTGAATAAGTTATTCCACTTTTCCTAACTATTCTTTCCAAAGAGAGGGAAACAGGAAGGAGGCATTTAGACACACACAGAAGCATATCTACATATCTCCCTGGTCATGACCTAGGCTCCTTCAGATCCTGGCACTACTGGCACACCACAGAAACACCCATTTTTTGCCCTTCTGACATCAGAGGTTGAACCAGAGTGCCAGAAGCGCCGACACCATCAGAGCTACAATACCAAATCTCCCTCTTTGAAGCTGGAAAATTAGATTTAACCTGTCCTGGGAGATACCCTCCCAGGGACCATATGATTGAAGTCTAGGTGGAGCAAAGTACATCTTTGTGTCTCTCAATACAAGACAGCTTTAGATACCCCACCCCAAAAAACAAAAAAGACTGTGCTCATCAAATAAACTGGATTTCAAAACCCTTTCCAATGACTTATTTTGATTCACAAGAAAAAGGATAACTGCACTCTGTAAACATGCTTGATCCTGCTCCCTTTTTCCTCTAACAATGAACCACATGACGAAGGGCAAGGCACATATGACACAAGGGCTTACTGGTATAACTAGAAGTGACTAGACAGCAAGTCTGATTCTTTTTTAATTGTTTGCATTTCTGGTCATCTGTCACACCTTAGGAATAAAGTTCACATTTATAACAATGAAGCAAAGAAAAACTTCATTGATATGTACAAACCTATCAGTCAGCTTCTGGGCACCAAACAGGTAGGCATGCAAGTGGAAAAAAGTACAAAGGCACTCCAATTAGCTTTTACTGAGCCAGTTTCTATAATATATATGTAATAATTAGCTATTCATATCCAGCAGAGGTCTATGATATAGAATACTATATTCAACAATGAACCAACCCTTAGAAGCACATTATGGGCAGGCTTCAGCTAACCAGCCCTGTCAGCAGAAGCCCTGAACAAGAACTTCCACAACCCACTCCAGAGAAGGTGGGAAACCTGTGGGCCTCCAGATATTGCTGGACTAAAATTCCCATTATTTCCTATCATTGGCCATGCTCGCTGGGGCTGATGGAAGTTAGAACAGCATCTGGGTAGTCACAGATTTCCCAACCTGTCCTAGAGTTCTTAATGAATTTTCCCTAAAACATGAACTCCAAGAACTGGGTGCTCCTGCAGGCGAAAACAGTGTTCAAAACTCCCATTGTTCTAGGTGCATTTTGCGACAGGGAATTTCATCAGCACAAGCAGTTTCTGAGCTCTGAGCTCAGTACTGCGCCTAAAATTTCCGGTTAAAACTGTAGAGTGGAATGAAAGGAGGACTTTTTTCTGCCTCCCCACTTCTAGCTACTATCTGAAGACTGGAGAAGAGACCCTCTTAAGAATATTAGGGGGTGGGTGGGCAGTGGAAGGACTAGACCTTGTGAAAAATGAACATAATATTTTAACTGCAGTTCATTAATTTTCAGTTTTGTTATTAAAAAGTGTGCCTAGACATTCTGTTGTTGTGCCCATAACCTAGGTTTAAGGTGCCATTTAGCTCCTAGCCTTCATATCTCAGTTTCTAACACAGGGTGGAAAGGGGTAGTCAAATATCCACAAAATATTGTTCTGTGCTATTTGCACTGGCAGTTTGAGGATGGTTTGTTCACACTTCTTCTTGAGCATTTATTAGAGCTCTGTGTGACTTGGCAACTTGCATAAGTGTGTACCAACAGAAGGCAGCCTCAAGCAAGACAGCTCAGCTTACCTATTTTGTTTCTCCTCCTTTGGGACTAATATAGCAACAACTCCCTGGACCCAAACTGCCCTGACTACTTGACTCACAATTTCCTGCGGACATATACAGGACACATTTTCTCCCCCCACCCTGGGTTCTCTTTATGCTTTGGCAGTCCCCATTCACCGTGACCAGCAAAACAACTACCTCCTTGCATGCTCTGAACATGTTTTCTTGGAAGCAAATCCTGAGGTGTTCAGTAAGGAGTGCTGTACACTACAGAGGGTATGTATTCCCTAGATCAGGGCTGGGGAAACAATTGGCCCTTCAGATGTCACTGGAGTACAACACTCACCATCCCAATGCTGATTAGGGCTGATGGGAATTGTACTCCAGCAACACCTGGAGAGCCCAAAGTTCCCAAGATTTGCATTACTTCATAGAATTGCAGCGTTGGAAGGGATCCCAGAGGCCATCTAGTCCAACCCCCTGCAATGCAGGAATATGCAGGCCGCCCGTATGAGGACTGAACCTGCAACCTTGGCACCACAGAATCTTGGAAGGGACCCAAGGGTCATCTAGTCCAATCCTCTGCAATGCTAAAGTATCTATGACAGATGACCATCCAATCTCTGTTTGAAAACCTCCAAAGAAGGAGAGTCCACCACCTCTCGTGGGAGTCTGTTCCACTGCTGAACAGCTCTTACTGTCACAAGGTTTTTTTTCCAAATGTTAAGCTGGAAGCTCGTTTGTTGCAACTTGAAGCCATTGGTTTGATTCCTACCCTCCAGAGCAGGAGAAAACAAGCATGCTCCTTCCTCCATGCGACAGCCCTTAAGATATGGCTATCCTATCTCTTCTCAGTCTCCTCTTCTCCAGGCTAAACATACCCAGCTCCTTCAAGCGCTCCTCATAAGGCTTAGTTTCCAGGCCCTTGATCATCCTGGTCAACATCCTTCTTCAATTGTGGTGCCCAGAATAGGACACAGTATTCTAACTACTGCAGAATAGAGTAGTACTATCACTTCCCTCGATCTGGGCACTGTACTTCTGCTGATGCAGCCTAGAACAGCATGAGCTTTTTTGCTGCTGCCTCACACTGTTGACTCTAGCCAACTGGACCAACAATACGTTAGTGGGCACACTCATTTGGGCAGCAAACACTATGGAGCCCAGGGTCGAGGCTTACTCCCAAATACTCCTGCATAGGCCTGGGCCCTTTAAAGGCTTGGGGAGAGCTAAGCGTTCACCACCCGGGACCCGGCCTACCAGTTCTTCCGCCAGGGAGAGAGGTGCAAGGCGGCGTCACAATTCAACCCCAAAAGGTGTCCCCGGGCAGCGCAGGCCGCCTGCCTAGGCCACGACTGAGGAAGGCCGGGGAAAGGGCGCCTCAGCCACCGCCTGCAAGACCTCGGGCCCTCGGGGAAGCACCGCGGAGCCCTTAGCGGGGGTCCCCAGGCACTGCAAAGCGGACGAAGAAGGGGCCACATGCCGAGCAGCCCCTTCCCCGCCCAGCACCTCGCGCCCCCACCGCTTCAGTTTCCACGACCCCCACCCAACTGAGAGGCCTCCCCTTAGCTCGCCTCCCCCGGCCCGCCGCACTCACCGCGCTGGGCGACAGGCTTCGCCCTCGCAGGCTGCAGGCTGGAGCGGCGGCAGCAGAAGCCAAGGAGGAGGAGGAGCAGGAAGCGGCAAAGGAAGCCGCCGGGGCGGTTGAATGGGGCGGGATTGTGTGTTGGGGGGGGGGTCCGCTCTGCTTTGTAAACACCAGCCGGAGCTGCCGCATCGTCGATAGGGAGCCGCCTGTATTTACATCGATGTCAACCCCCGTTGAAATGGCTGGTGCCCACGTGTTTGGAGAGGCCTCGCTCGCTCCTGACTCCCTTGAAAACGGGTGCGGCTGTTTGCACCGGGAACGCAAGCCATCATCGCGCTAAATGTGCACAGCGGCTTTTATTCTCCTCCATCGTTAAAGGAGCAGGCGTCACGTCCTAGGCTACGAATTGTGCAGGATTCCGGATTGCCCCAGCCCCTGCCCTTTAGGGATCGGGGGATGGGTAGAGGAGGGCTGATCCACCGATCCCTGCTTTGTCTCCTCTTGCCTGGCAATAGTAGTTGTCTAGGATCTGAGGCAGAGTGGGGCCTTTTTCATGATCCTATTAACTGGAAGTGCCGGGGATTGAACCTGGGATCCTGAATATTTTAACTGAATATAAAACTAAGCCCTTGCTCTGCATGGTTTACTTCTGAACAAACGATGCGGCTCAAACCACTAGGTTCCATTTAAGCCAGGGCGTATTTAGCATTGTTCAGGGTTTGAGCATGTGTAATTGTACTTCTGGGCATATGCAGGGTGCATTTCCTTGATAGACTATGAATTAGAGTCACACATGCACTTGGGTGTTTGCAATAATACTCCTGCATGTTGTACCCTGCAGAGAATTCTGGGAAGTGTCCATTCAACTCACTAAATGGCAAGGCTGCTTGTTAGAACAGGCCACACCCAGTACTTTCAGGTGGCTGCGTAGGACCCAAAGATGAGACTTGAGATTTCTGTCTCAAAGTCCTGTTCTAAGGGCACCTCGGCCCTAAAGCTCCATCAGAACAGATGCCACAACTCTATAATACCTTGTTATTTTTAATGTTTTGACTGGTACTGCACCATGCCACTGACTCTACCTCTTTCTTTCCTGCCATCTTTCTTGGCATGCCACATAAATAGGCAAATTTACTAAATAACACAAATTAGATCCATCTTTAGATTTAGGAAAGATTAGCACAGTGCGAGTGGATCAATCAGAATATTGCGTATATGACGTGTATACTGCAACACTTGACTTACTTTTTAATTACGCTATCATAAAAATACTCTTCTATCTGTAGAAAAAGGAATGCCATATGGATAGGCTGACAGCCAGCAACCAGAGAACCAGTTTATATGACAGCTTAAATTAATCACCCTTTTATAGAGATGTTTTATCCTCGTTTAATTAAAAACCAAGTGGAAATCCTGTTAGACGTTTCTTCAAATTCCGCCTTTGCTAATGAAAATGTGTTTGATCAAAATTCTTTTAAGAACTGTGACAAAGAATATCAGAAAGAAGCAGTATTTTTCCAAATCTCAGAGCCATTGGTTCTGATCCCACCCCCAAAATTGTGCACCCTGTTGTAAAAGCATAAATGCATGGAGATGTCCTCCTTCATTGCTTCACTGACATGAATGGGGAAATTTGCACACATGGCATCTACATGCTGCACATGCAAGACAGTTGTCTAAGAAATATGTCCCAGTGATTTCCGTAGATCACAGTAGCCCATTCCACAGCAACCTCTAGTCTGGAAGCCTCAAATAAATAAAGCTTGTGGTGGAACAGTTTGCAGGTAATTGCTTATCATTATAATTGTAAAGCCACTCAGTTTAGCACTGTACTGAGGTAACGCTATGTGATCATTTGTTTCTGGGACTACTCTGGAGCATGAGGCTCTTAATTCTTAATGTTTGCTTTAATCTCTAAATATGTTACCTTCTGTTTCTTCAGCTAGAGATCAGATAACTGTATATGAAGTGCCATACTGTAGCTAGCTATCGTATGACATGACTGGTTTGTACCAGTGATAGGTCTTGCATGTGGAAATGCAAAGCCACCATATGCCACAAGGCTGGCTGCTAAAGGCCTTTCAAAATATTGTGAAGCATATATTTTAAACAATACACATTTCATTACAGATGTACACAGAAAGACACTTTGGAAAATTGCACCCATGACTGTTTTATAGAAAACTTGCTAGCAAAAAATAAAAAAGGTTTCATGTGAATGAATAAGCCTCAGCTAGGTTTTAAAAGTATTTGTTTGCATAAAGCAATATAATTTGAAGCATTTCTGTGTAAGGAATGTTGTCATAAATAATGCTACCGGGTGAATCACCAGTCTGTAGTCTCAGCTGGTAGCACAAGGCTTGCCATGTGGAAGGCTCAAGTATAGGAGTGATCTTTGCTCCCCAAGACTAGCCCAAGGGTGAATATAGAGTTCTACACTTGTTAGTATATTTTTTAAAAACATAGTAATACTTGAAATCTTGTACCATCAAATGAAGGTAAGGGGGGAGTAGAATGCTTTCCCCAGCAATCTTTCAACATTCCACTTCACTGATTGTGGAATTATGAAAGAAGCTTTGCTCTATCCACTTTTATCATCATCATACATATTTTTATACACTTCTAGCATGTCCCCGCCTACTCCTAAACTTTTTCCTAAACTACAAAGCCCCAAATATTATATCATTTCCTCATAGGGGAGTTGTTCCAGTCCCTTGATCATTTTGATTGCCCTCTTCCGCACCTTTTCCAGCCCTACAATATCCTTTTGAGGTGAAACGAGGGCATAAACAAAAGAACTTCTTAATTGTGCAGAAAAGGGAAAACTGAGGGCACCCTGAGGGGCGCATCCAGAGAAAAGGAAGTGGTCTTAACATAATATGACTCATAGAATCAGAATTGTAGGGTTGGAAGCGACCCCAAGAGCTATCTAGTCCAACCCTCTGCAATGCAGGAGTCTCTGCTAAAGCATCCATGATAAATGGCCATCAAACCTCTGCTTAAAACCTCCAAGGAAGGAGAGTCCACAACCTTCAGAGGTAGGGAAACCGTTCCGCTGGGTTGAGAAGAAAACAGAAGTGCTTATTTGGCATGCAATTCTAGACTCACTTTAAACAGCATACGTTTAAAGCACACACCCCACTCCCAAGAACCTTGAGAACTGTAGTTTGTTAAGTGTGCTGGGAACTGTAGTTCTCTGAGAGGTAAAGTACAGTTCCTTTGAGAGATATGTGTGGTGTGCACTTTAAATGTCTTTTGTGTACTCGGGAGTAATCCCTACAGGAGGCTTCTAAGCAAATGGGCATAGGATTGGGGTGGCAGCTTCTGGTGCAAAGCGCCTAGAAAACACAGACTAAAAGACAGGCAAACGACGCGGCCTGCTATAGCTTGGGAAGCCCGGCCAAGAATGGGAGGAGACATGTTAAAACGCGCAGATACCTGAGCCGCGTTGGGCAGCATGTGGGGCTGCTGCAGCCGGCTGGGTCGGGCGACCTTTCTTTTGACAGCAAAGCGGACAGGGGTCAGTGCGAGAGGCGGGCGAGGAAAGAGCCTGCTGGCAGGGAGCCACGGTCGCGGCTCCATTCTGCGGCCGGAATCGGGAGCAGGCCGTGGCCCCTTCCGGAGTCCGGCGCGTAAGTGCCCCGGAGCGGGTGGGGAGAGAGGGGAGACGCCGGCGCGCGCGCTTCGGGGCGGGGTGGGGAGAAAGCATCTCTCCTTCCCTATACCGAACCGACAGCATAGTCTGACATTCGCAAGCATCAGAGTGTAAGATCAGATCCGCACTTGCATAATTCAGCAGATCTGATTGCTGGGATAGCTCAGTCGGTAGAGCATGAGACTCTTCATCTCAGGGTCTAGGGTTCGAGTTCCACGTTGGGCAAAAGATCCCAGCATGGCACGGGGTTGGACTAGATGCCCCTCGTGACCCCTACCAATTCTACAAGTCTGTCATTCCGTACGGCATCCCTGACCATAAAATGTGCCCCCTAACCCAGTTATGTTTCATTAGTGGAACATTTCTCAATCCTAATCTTAGGATTAGGACGTTTGGCTCTGCTTGCGAAACAGATCCATTGCAGCCTCCAGATCTAGCTTCCTATTCCGAAAGGGGGGGGGGTAGAAATTGGGCAAAGTTGCCTATGCTATATTTTGGCCTCATTCTTTCTTTGTAAAAGAGTAATGACCTCATGCCTCTGTAAAGCAGCTGGGGACAAAGGTCTGATGATTTTGCATGTAGGAAATTTTAAAGGAGGAAGTAGTATCTCAATATCAGATCAGATGCTATATATTTAAGTTATTCCCTGATCAGAAGATGCTTAAAATTCTACAAGGAAGGCTCAAACAGTATGTGGATCGAGAACTCCCAGAAGTGCAAGCTGGATTTAGAAGAGGCAGAGGAACCAGAGACCAAATTGCAAACATGCGCTGGATTATGGAGAAAGCTAGAGAGTTCCAGAAAGACATCTACTTCTGCTTCATTGACTATGCAAAAGCCTTTGACTGTGTCGACCACAGCAAACTATGGCAAGTTCTTAAAGAAATGGGAGTGCCTGATCACCTCATCTGTCTCCTGAGAAATCTCTATGTGGGACAAGAAGCTACAGTTAGAACTGGATATGGAACAACTGATTGGTTCAAAATTGGGAAAGGAGTACGACAAGGCTGTATTTTATCTCCCTGCTTATTTAATTTATATGCAGAATACATCATGCGAAAGGCTGGGCTGGATGAATCCCAAGCTGGAATTAAGATTGCCGGAAGATATATAATGAATTAAAAAAAATGTTAAAATATACTTTTGTCAAGAAACCAGAAGCTTTTCTTTTAGGAATCACGGGAAAAGAGATAAGAAGGAAAGACTGTAAGCTATTCCAGTATGCAGTTGTGGCAGCAAGAATTTTACTAGCCCAGAAGTGGAAACAGGAAGAAACACCGACAATTCAAGAGTGGAGAATGAAACTAATAGACTATGCGGAGCTAGATAAACTGACTGGAAAAATAAGATATTTTAAAAATCAAAAGTTCATCGAACATTGGGGGAAGTTTGTAGATTATCTGAAAAATCTATGTGATCCACAAACAACGCTAGTGGGGTTTCAAGAAGCACTGTAAAGGTTAAGATGTATTGTTTGGGAAAATATATATTGGTAAAGGTGAAAGTTAAAAGGCAATGCAAAAAAGGAAATGCGTTATAGTTAGGAGTATATATGGATGATTACCAGAAAAATCGAAGGAAGTCTCAAAAGTGTAATTTGTGAAAATTTGGCTAAAAATGTATGATTTTTGTTGTAAACTAATAAAAAGTATATTGAAAAAAAAAAATAAGATTGCCGGAAGAAATATCAACAACCTCAGATATGCAGATGACACAACCTTGATGGCAGAAAGTGAGGAGGAATTAAAGAACCTTTTAATGAGGGTGAAAGAGGAGAGCGCAAAATGTGGTCTGAGGCTCAACATCAGAAAAACGAAGATCATTGCCACTGGTCCCATCACCTCCTGGCAAATGGAAGGGGAAGAAATGGAGGCAGTGAGAGATTTTACTTTCTTGGGCTCCATGATCACTGCAGATGGTGACAGCAGCCACGAAATTAAAAGACGCCTGCTTCTTGGGAGAAGGGCAATGACAGGCCTAGACAGCATCTTGAGAAGTAGAGACGTCACCTTGCCAACAAAGGTCCGTATAGTTAAAGCCATGGTTTTCCCAGTAGTGATGTATGGAAGTGAGAGCTGGACCATAAAGAAGGCTGATCGCCGAAGAATTGATGCTTTTGAATTATGGTGCTGGAGAAGACTCTTGAGAGTCCCATGGACTGCAAGAAGATCAAACGCATCCATTCTTAAGGAAATCAGCCCTGAGTGCTCACTGGAAGGACAGATCGTGAAGCTGAGGCTCCAGTACTTTGGCCACCTCATGAGAAGAGAAGACTCCCTGGAGAAGACACTGATGCTGGGAAAGATGGAGGGCACAAGGAGAAGGGGGCGACAGAGGATGAGATGGTTGGATAGTGTTTTCGAGGTTACCAGCATGAGTTTGACCAAACTGCGGGAGGTAGTGGAGGACAGAGGTGCCTGGCGTGCTCTGGTCCATGGGGTCACGAAGAGTCGGACACGACTAAACGACTAAACAACAACAACAACTGATCAGAAGAGAAGGGTAAGCACACCCACATGTCACAAGAGACCTGGTGATGTGACAATGGGGCTTTGTGGGTTTGTGCTCCACAGTTAAGTAGCAACTACATATTTCACACTTAGGGAGAATAGTTCTAAGCTGTTTTTATATCTTTCATTGCATTGGTTGTTTCCCTATATCTCCTCTTGAATGGGAGGGAGAGGCTGGAATCCAAGCCTGCTTTGTGCCAGGCTGGGAGCAAGGGTGGTTGGGGCCCCTCTTCTCCCTAAAAGGAAAACATTTTAAAGATACCACACAGTAAGTCCAGACTAACAAATTTATTATAGCATGTGGTTTTGTGGACTATAAAAATACTCTGAACCTGTAGAGTTTCACAACTCTCAGCAAAACACAAAAAAAGCATTTTGCCACTCTTAATAACCCCTCATCTGGTTTAACCTAATCACCTTTAAAATGGTGTGTAGGCCAGCGGCCTATACCACATGATGTGTTGTTTGATGAAACACTTTCTCTTCTGAGTCTACTACTCCCTTTCAATTTCACTGTCAGATCCTGAGTTCTAATGATACAGAAATTATGAAAATCTATGAGTACATTTGACAATGCAATATTTTTGGGGGGAGGATACTGTGTGTCATGACATAGTGTGTCAGCTGCAGTGTGTATGTCTAAAAGTGTGTCACCAACATGAAAAGTTTGGAAAGCTCTGCCCTATAAAGCCACTGGCATAAACTGTGCTCACTGGTAACATTAGAAGTTGCTAGTAGATGTATTTGAGAAATGATGGTCCAGAGACAATATTGCTTGCTTGAGTAATAGCTTCTTCTCTTTACAGATCTAAAAACTGAAAAGCCAGACGTGATTGTTTGCCGTTTTTGCACTGCTAAAGATAAGGTCTCCTACAAAGAACTCAAGGAGTTGCTGCAGTCCAAGGCCATTTTGCTTGTTGATGTTAGAGAAAAATGGGAAATTGAGCAGTATGGGAAAATTCCTGGATCCATCAGCATTCCATGTAAGCTTCCACACTTCCCGGTCATGAGCGGAGTGAGGAGGAAATACAAGGCCAGCTAGCTCAAAACCTTTTACCTATGTAACAGGAGATATGTAAGGTTCACCCACGTATCGTGGATTTTATGACCTTTTGCACTTACTTGCTTTATAATGATTCATCATAGTCAGCTGCTTAATTCAACAGTCAGTCTTTGTTTTTGTAGTGGGCGAGGTTGTGGAAGCTTTGCAGATGGAACCGGTACATTTTAAGGAGATATACAATCAAGATATGCCTTCTAAATCAGACATTTTAGTGTTTTCCTGTATGGCAGGAGTGAGAAGCATACAAGCTCTAGCTGCTGCAAAGTCTCTGGGTTTCAGCAGGTGAGTATATATACTCAGGGACAAACTGCATAAATGTATCTTTACTGACTTCTACCTCTGCTTTAATACTTACCCTGATGTTCTACTCTAAAGTGTGGTGAATCAATAGCTTTTCATTCCATGACCCTGATCTTTGCTTCTAAGTAACTTGTTGCTCAGTGAAGACCTAGGCCTGGCACCACTGAAGCAAACCGGAACCTTTGTCTCCTGCCATTCAAAACTTATCACCCTTGCCATGAAATTTTAATCATTACAGTTGCAAGTAGTCTGTGCCATCTATTTGTGCAAGTCAGTGAGGCTGAAGCAGGACCGGTCACTCTAGTCCTTTAAACAAAAAACAAAAAAACTAGGTCAGCTTGTTTTAAGTTCTTTGGAATGCTACAGGCATTTCACTCCGTAGAAGCAATAACAAAAAGTAATGTTCTCGTGCATGTAGGCTGACAGCAAACCGCCTAGAGCAGTGGTGGGCAGAACATAGATCAGGATCTACTAGCAGCACTCTGAGTGACTTGCAATAGATTGTCAAGGATTCCTGGCAGCCAATCGTTTAACAGCCACAACAAAAAATGTCACACACAACACCTACATTAGACTGCTGAAATGAAGACAGCTTGAGATAACTAGGATTTTTTTTATGTATAGAAAGACTGGCATTCAGCTCAGTACTGGTACACTAATCTCTGTCCTCAGCAGCTTCCCAGAATCTTTAATTCTAAGTGTATGTATTTTTCACAGGGCTCCATTTGCAGTAAATATAGCTATAGAGCCGTAGCTAGGTGATCTTGCACCCCTGGCAAAACCGTCCAGATTGCGCCCCCTAGCCATGGACAAATTAGCTCTTCTTTCCACCTCTCCTCTGCCCATTCAATTCACCCTCTATTTAAAACCTTTTCTTATGAGGCAATAATCAATATTTTTATTTATAGACATATTTATGGACATTTTTTAGCTGATTTTGTGTGTCCCCACCTGCAGCCTTGGTGGGGGCCCACCTCACCACCCCCTAGCTACAGCCCTGCATAGAGTAACAGATCTTCCTTGAAGATAGTACAGTGGTACCTCGGGTTACATACGCTTCAGGTTACATACGCTTCAGGTTACAGACTCTGCTAACCCAGAAATAGTGCTTCAGGTTAAGAACTTTGCTTCAGGATGAGAACAGAAATTGTGCTCTGGCGGCGTGGCAGCAGCAGGAGGCCCCATTAGCTAAAGTGGTGCTTCAGGTTAAGAACAGTTTCAGGTTAAGTACGGACCTCTGGAACGAATTAAGTACTTAACCCGAGGTACCACTATACATGGAAATAGAGGCAACCCCTGATTTGTGTGGGGATTGCCTTTCAGGTCATCATCACATGCAACAATGAAGCATGCATAAGCCCATTAGGCCCTCTTCTGCCCCCTTTTCCAGCTACTTCTGGGCCGCCTTGGACGCATGTAAATCAGTTGTTGCCTTCAATCTAAAACTGCCACCTGCCATTTCACAGCTTTCCTCTTAAAAGGAAATCCAATTGTGATTTTAAAAAACATAACTAAGGTGATACCTTATTCTGCTTTGCTACATCAAAGGTTCTGTGTGGACCCTGCAGAATCTTAATACCTTTGGCTGCTGTGACAAAAACCAGAATTAAAAATCTTGTATGGGCTGCAGCCAAATCCGGTGGTGTGATTAATAGTTTTTACTCAATAAAACTGTATCTGTTTTGCAAAATGAACTATTTGTTTAAGAGGCTATTGTGGGTTGTGTTGTTTGAGGAAGACATCATATGCATGCTCCTTTGTTTCCTTGTCTTGTTAAATAATAATTGTTACACCAGAGAATGCAGCAGAAAGTATTTTGAATTTGGATGTAGAAGGTTAACAGTCCCGTAAAGTTTTGAGCCCACTGAGTTCTGAGCAAATCAGTGATCTGGCCAGTATGTTTTAGAGAAAGGATAACTAACTAAAATACTTTGTACAGTGTGAAATGTTAAGATGCTTACTTTATGTGCTTGCAGAGCTCAGAATTATGCTGGTGGCTTCAAGGAATGGGCTGAGTATGAATCTTCTGCGGGGAAATGACGTCAGGAATAGTGACCTATTCAGTATCCTCATAGTACACAGAGTGAAGGCTAACTTTTAGTAAGGATCTATATAGATTTAGGAACTATTTTGTATAGCAGTATATTGGTTGTGTTACACAGCAGGAAAGAACTGATACCTGTTTTGAATATTCAACCAGGCTATTCCCCATTATGGAAATATCTTCTCCAAAATTTGAATATTTCCTCTTAAATAGTTTTGCTATTTGAATGAAATTTGCAATGGATCAATATAATAGCCTAAATAATAATCAGGTTGTTCTCTTAACACTGCAATTAATTTCAACTCTTACATACTAACTGAATTTTGGTGAGTCGTGATTTCAAATTAAAATTGTGCATTTTAAAATTAGTAATTAGACACTTTCTTCAAACAACTTTAGCTAATTTTCCCAGTAGTTTTTCCTGCACATAAAACAGAGCTCAAATGTTTATCCAGCATGTAAGAGATAACCTTGGTTTCTTCTTCTTGCTTTTAAAGTCTTTGACTCTTTGTATAGCCCTGCTTTTTGCTTTCTGATAATAAATGCTCGTGGAAGTAATAGTGTGTGGAAACATGTTTTTATCCAACAGGGGAAGTGCTCATAGTATGAATACAATATGCTACATCTACATAACCTATTACTATTCCACAGTTAAATCAACAATGCAATCATATTTCCAATTAAACAACTTCCACCGATTTCAGCGGATCCTGATTCCATTCTTTATTTATGTATCTGCAATACCACCTTGATTTATTTGTATCGTTTATTTATCACTCCAGAATAAAAGAACCAGACAAAGTTGTCAATTTGCATTTGTTTTTATTCCTACCCAGCTAGTTCATATTACAAATAAAGTTTAAACCCTCAGGGGAACAAAATTAATTTCCATACGGCCAAGGACAAGGTGTCTTCAACCAATCATGTTAGCACGGGTATGGAACAAGACAACAAAATAAGCAGAACAAATAAGGAGAGTATGAAAAGGCCAGAAACACATCACTTCTCACAGAAGTGTTTTCGTAAGTCAGTATCCAAACACGCTTTATAAAAATAACTTACAGTTAAGTGCAAAGAGCCCAATCACTTGCATACAAAAACACTTTGGTTACACTTAATTGAATGACAGATCAAGTAGAAGCAGGCACTGCTGCTTTTTAAAAAATCAAGTTTTAGAACAAGCACCAAGTGACAAGATTCTTCAAACCAACATTCCTCTGGTTTTGTACCAGTTTAAAGTTCTTCTCTGGGATGAAAAAAGACCTAAGACTGAAATCCAGTAGTTATTTTTATTTGATTTTGTTTTAGGATAACAAACACTTACTTCATTATGAAATTGTGTGTGCATAATGTTCATTAAAATCTAAAGGCTTTGAAGCAAATCCCATTTTCAGTGGAAGGTGTGCCTGAGTAAGGAGCACAGGATATGGCCCTGTGGTTTAAAAAAAATTAAGCCTCTCTAGTAAAATTTTTACAGTAATTAATAAATAGTTTCCTACGGAGTAAGTTTTATTTTCATCTGAATACTTGCTGCTTTCTTAAGAAGCCTCTGTTACGATGAATGATTTGTAACAATGAAGGCAAGCTAACTTCTATAGCACACAACACATCCACCATTACCTCAAATATTATTCAACTTGATTGGATTGCAAAGTATGACTTAATAGTTTAGCACTTGTAAAGGTTGACATTTTCCTCCCTACAACAGCCACAATTTGCATTATACATATTGCACTTTTTTGGGTACTGGATTTCAATTTCTGCTAGCAAATTATAGGTACAGACTAAGACTGTCTTGTTAAATTTCAGGTGAGGAATGCAAAACTATCTTACTCTTTGTTTAAGGAGTCTTTTCCTTTCAAGAATTTACTGAAGAAGTGCATTTTCCTTCTTGTACAATATTCACTAGCATTTAGAGTATATACCTGGTCAATTAGGATTTCAAATCCAACATTTCAAGCCACCTCCTGTGGTCAAACTGGTATGGGGGCAAGAAGATCCAGTTACTCACCCAGCTTCGTGATAACAGATTCTTTAACTCTTCATTTTTTAAAAAAACAACAACTAAAGTGTTGAATGCTGTCCATACTGAAGTTAATCATGTTTTTTCTAGCTTTATCCAGACTTTCAACTTGTTTGGAGACTGAGAAGTGGTGTTAAATGTGTTAGTGCCACAGTTCAAATGGGTGTGTATTTATGGAAAAGTTTTCAATATGCTTGACAGAAACATTCTTCAAGTTCTTTCTGAAAAGACATTATTGAAACCTTGTGTTCATGTCTTCCACACAAGAAAAAATCCATCATGACATAATCCAAAGTGGTCCACAATGAGTTTCTTTGGAATGACTTAAGACTGGCTGTAGCTAGAATTCTGACTTCCATTTGGACCTTGGTCGCCTTCACTGTTCAGAACAAACAAATATGGATATATTTTTTTAAAAATATTTCTTTTACTTGTGTGAATTCATTTCATGAAGGCATCTCTAATGTAACAACAAGGCAGGAGATTACAGTCTTTAGTCTACAATCTTGGAAGCACAAGAAGTCACAATGGACGAGGTCAATCATCATGCAGCTCTTTAATTACATTTACTTCATGTGAGAGCATACAAGAATTTATTCTAGGAGAGCCTGTGCAAGTGGCAAAATGTAAATAGCACCACGGAAATTTGCCTCAAACTCCTATAAATTGTGAGTCTTGCTTAAATCATGACTGAGAAAATTAAAAAAAAAAAGTTTTCTGAGTCCTTGTAGCTTTTGTCTTCATACTTTCACTTAGTTATGCCAACAACTGCCTGGGTAGGGAGCAGTGTGGTTATTAAAAAAATTATTTGTTCCTGAAATGCACATTTGTTTTTCAAAAATCAGGTATAGAATTTAGCCCACACAATGATCTCACACTCAGCTCATAACCAGAGTTGCAAGGGGCAAAGGTTATGTATATCTTATCCAAAATCACAACAACCTATCCACCAACCCCTTGCCAGTAAGCCTGTGCTAATCCTGAGTATTTGTTATAAGCAGACAATGTGCCTGGTAAAAAGATCCCTGCAAACCAAAAAGCTTTAATATGATAGTCAAGGAACAATGTCACTCAGTTTACAAACATCCAATGACTAACAGTCCAAAACCACAGTTTAAAGCATTATGTTCAAGCACAGCCATTCATCATGTTCAAACAACATTGATAAAGGTTGTTATAGTCCCTGAAGATTCAGAAGGAGGTTGCCTATGCCTACACAATTCTGGAGAGTTACCGTATTTTTTGCACCATAACACTCACTTTTTCCCTCCTAGAAAGTAAGGGGAAATGTCTGTGCGTGTTATGGAGGGAATGCCTACGGGTGGCATGCCTACGGATTTTCCTCCTCTAAAAACTACGTGCGTGTTATGGTCGGGTGCGTGTTATAGAGCGAAAAATACGGGTAACTCATTTCTATTAGGTAATTTCACAAAAGAAAAGCAGGAAGTTGTGTAACTGTTAACCTGAGAACTATCAAATTTCTAGCAACTAGGAATACATTCTGATAGATCTCTGGAATATTGTTAAAATTCTTGTTTACACTTTGGATACACTCTTCAGATAAAGAGAAATAGATATAGACAGATATAGAAACAGGGATAGATAAGTACAACAAGGAGAAAACAAAGTTTGAAGACACCTACCTGTTTGGAGGTGGTTTTGGTTTAGGCATCTTACTTAGAATAGTAGCCATTTCTTTCCTTTCATCAAAGTTCTTCCATTGTTCATACAGTTTCAAGATAACCCTGATTATTTCTAAAATCTAAACAAAAATATGTCTAGATGACAAAACGTAGGCATGTTTCTATGTGTCTGTCAGCAATAGGCACACACTTCATATACAAGGAATAGGTCCGAAAATATTAAGTCTTCTGTTACCCTTGTATAGGACCTCTGTCTGTTTAAATTTAGTAATAATATATGCAATATTTTACCCACTGGGGGTGGGGAAGGACAAATTCTCAGCCTACTTTAAAACATTCAACATCTTAAGACATTGGTACTTGGGATTATTTGGGATTTTTTACTGGGAATTAACATGAGCTTTGATCTTAGAGCATAACAGAGTTTATACTCAGAGATCAGTGCACTAGGAAATTAGCTGAATGGTCAGTAATTTCAAGAGAAAATAAACACAGCCTTCATTTGATTTACATCAGCCCAGTTCCAATACACATAAGACTTTGAAAATAAGCACATGCACCATGAAGTCTGCCCCCAAAATGACCAGAAGCTAGTCCGGTGTTCAAGCATTGTCAAGAAATGATTATAATACCTGGTCCTATGAAGCTACCACTTTACATGAGGACATGTGGCTAGCATACATGTTTTCCCATTACACAATAAATTTGTACCTAGGAAAGAAAATGTATCTACCTTCTCCATATCAACAGAGAGCTCAGCAAACCACTGTCTAGCATCCTTTTGCTGGACAACACAAGCCACATGTAGACAAGCTGCAAGGGAAACAAATGTTGCATAAGGTTAGATAACAATACTCGCAGAATGATGGGTAACATACTAGTAATGGCAAAGGACATTTCCAGAACATGTTCTTTGTACCACTGTCTACCTCTCAAGAGAGGATTTTTCCATCAAGCCATTCTAGATACTTTTCACACTGCTGACACTTAACATGTACATTTAACTTTTGTTTCCTAGTTGCTCCATTAGATTTTTTTAAATTAACACCATAAAAGCATTTCAGTTACTAAGTAAAAAAATGAAACTGAGGCTATGACGTCAACACCAGACCTTATATGAAGATGGCCATGGGTGGAACTCTGTACCAAATCATTCCATTCAAATAGCGATAAAGCACTTTTTAACATGTTACTTACCTAGAGCTATCATGAAAGGAGGGTACAGCAGACAAAGATCAGTTCTATACGTGTCATTCACTATCCTCCTGCACAAATAAAAGCAACCAATCAGTATGCTGCCATTCATTTCTTCACATAAGGGAGTCAAGGTAATATGCCACAAACACACCAGCTTATTTCTCCTTTAAACATTTACGTTCTGTTTGAAATCAGGATGTTGGTTATCATTATATACACATTGCAGTTTGGAACACTGGTTTAATTTCTTCCCAAATCCATTCCGGAAGTCCGTTCGACTTCCAAAGCATTCGACTTCCAAATCACGGCTTCTGATTGGCTGCGGAAGCCCCATCGGACGTTTGGCTTCCAAAAGAACGTTCAAAAACTGGAACAGTTATTTCCGGGTTTTGATCATTCAGGAGCCAAAACGTCCAAGTTCCAGGGTACAACCAAGGTACAACTGTAATAGATCTGTATTCAGAGACATTATATGATGTCATCTTTCCTACTGTAAGACAAGGTTAGGGATGGTTTGAGGGCAGGCACCTTGCTGAAGCCACCTTGAGTTCCATGAAGAGCAGGGATAAATATACTAAATAAATAAAATAGTAATCAGAGTATCTAATTACTATGTGTTCCCCTTGGGTGTTTTGAAGAAAAGGCTGTACAGGTCATATGTAAAACAATCCAATGGTGGCAAATAAAACAAACTGGTTCCATGTGTTCTCCAGTATGTATTAAACTAATACTGATCCCCAGGAAAATGTCTAGATATTGGCTCACATGGCTTTGGCAAACTGGGGAAAGCGTCTGCAATGTCAGTTAGCAGACTTCACCTCCGTTGTTGTATTTAATCTTGTACTCTTCCTCAGATGAACACACTCTTTAAACATTTTATATTTATTACCAGGCAAGGGGTAGCAGCATATCTTCTTGGCCCATATCTTGCACATACTGGAGTAGAGGTCTATAAGGATGGTATACTATCAAACAGCAGTCCTGGAAAGATTGATTTTAAAAGGCCATTTAAAATTAAGCGCAGCACAAAGCTCATTGTCACTAGCAGGAATTCAAAACATCTGACTTACAAATTTAGGTGCTTCCTGCCTTCTTTTCAACATGTTACTGTTGCAGCACCCTTATTCTGTCAAAATGAGGTCAGTAGTCTCTTTAGAATACTTCTCTGTAGAAGCTGACAGACTGCCTATCAGACTATCTGCCTCGGAGACACAAAGTGACACAACTGCAGCCAACAAAAACCTTATTTGCCCACAAACCTAAATACCTCACAGGAAAATGAACCTTGCGAAATAACAACCTGTGTTTAAAACTGCATAAACTAAAAGCTTGCCAAAATAACTGGCACTAATTTGAAATTCAAGTAAGTTCTCGCTTCTCATCTTGTAATATAAATGGGGGATTATGTCAGAGAGACTGTAGGAGGAAGATCCTCCTCCACTAGTTCAGAACAGAGATGCAATGTGCAAAGGCGCTATATATTTAAAACCACACTAAAAAGAGGCAGAATTTTTAACCACAAAGCACACCTTAGAACAGAGTTTTTAAAAGTCAAGGGTAATCTGACAGAGGCCACTTGCCAATGGTGAGAAGGGCCAAAGCTAAAGGTGGGTGGAGTCCAGAGTATTATACTGCCTGTTGTCTGACCAACATGATGAATAGAGTAGCTATGCTGCCTGTACTGGTTAGCTGACTGATTGGAAGAGCAGTTTTCAGTACTTAAAATAGCCAAGAGTACACACATTTCCAGAGAAGTACTTATGAGATGTAAGAACATGACATGGGTCCCTGAACCTACACCTGTGGTTAAGTATTTATAGTACAGTGGTACCTCAGTTTAAGAACAGCCCTGTTTACGAACTATTTGGTATACGGACTCTGCAAAACCGGAAGTAGTGTTCCAGTTAGCAAACTTTACCTCGGTCTACGAACGAAATCCGAATGGTGGGGTGGAAAGATACCAGCAGCGGGAGGCCTCATTAGGGAAAGAACACCTCAGTTTAAGAACGGCTTTGGTTTAAGAATGGACTTCCGGAACGGATTAAGTTCATAAACCGAGGTACCACTGTATATCTTACAAACTGAATATAATGTATTCAAATATCTATACAAAGAAAATATTTGGGTTTTATATGCAATTTGTGCAACTCTATTCTTAACTTCTGGTTAGCTTTCATGAACTACTAAACTATAAAAAGGAATGCTCCTTTCTTAGGGCCTTGCAGTGCAACTGGGGAGAGGTGTGGACAATACTGCCTATTTAAAGGTAAGTGCTGTGAGTAATAGCTCATTTCATCCCCTTTAACAAATAGGAAAGCCGTATAAAGTTAAGCCAATGCAGAGGTAAACAGATGAACTTACCATTAATTCTAGGAGATAGAATTCACATTCTAGTATCTGCAAAAATAGAAAATAAGTTAATCATATCAAACACACTGCTCACATTAAAAGGAAGGAGGGAAAACACAGATCCTTTGGAGACTCGGTAAATCCATTCCACTCATCAATATATTGTAATGAAATTTTGTGCATAATACATTTTATTAGACACCAGTTCAACTGTTGCACCCATTTACAAAAGGGCAACGTAAGTGATGCACATGAGGGAGTAAGTTCCACTTATCAATTGGTGGAGCTTACTTTCAAATAAATCTATTTTTGGTGGAGGTGCCAATGTACTAATTCAGAGATGATATGCTAATGCAAACTATATCACTACAGGGTTACTTACATGGTTCATCCTATAAGGAAATTCCTTCGGAAAGGCATACGAAAACCTAGTTTTCACTGCAATTAAAAGAATTCAAGAATTTTTTTTAAAAAGAGGATCAAATTAAACCACCATGTTTATTTTTCATTGAACTCACAAATCTCACAAGACTAGATATTGGATGCATTGTTTTACATTTTCAAGCACCTGGAAACTATGTATATTAGAGCATATGGACTTTTGAGATTACCTGACAAAATTCAGGTACAATAAAAAACTACTATGAAAGAATGTGAATAAAATAATATTGCAATGACCAAAGCAAAGGATAGGTGGGTGAGAATAGGTTTTGAAATTTATTTTATATACTTTGAAAAGTAAGTTGGTATGGCTTTTTAAAAGAAAATGTTTACCAGCCTCTGAAAGCTTACAAATTGACCAAATTATCTACTGGTATGGAAGCATTTACCACTTTCTGGAAATTAGTTTTCTAATATCATGCATGTGCAAATATCTATTTAGCAGAGGGGTGAGGGGAGACAGACTTTAACCAAGTATCAAACATACTATGGATAAAGAAATTCATTTTCATTGCTGCTGCTGAGATTGAAAACTGATTTCAGTTAATACTTAATCTGTTTTATTTATCTCAGGTAGTTATACTATTTAATCCCCAAAGTTTCTAAGCTATGCACAGCTTCCTATGAAAAAGACAACATTTAATCTATAACTATTATGATGACTATTTTACCTATGATAAAGCAGCAGAAAAGGACATGATTTACACTTACATACAGAAGTAGCAGCAGATATCAACCTTGTATTTGAGACTACACCAAATTCCTAAAGCAAAAAAAAAGAAAAAAAAGAAGTCACACTGGAAGGTATTCCACACTAGAAACACACTGTGACAAATTGCCTGTCATTATGATGGGTGAAAGGAAGGTTCTCTTGAGAGGCTTGTAGGCAAATGCTGAGCACTTTCCAAGACAGGCTGACAGAATCCGAGGCCAGCCATGCCCAGCTCCACTGCTGCTTATGGTGAACAGGTGTAAAAAGGTTCATCTCCACCTCACCCTACTATAGTCACAACAACGCTGAAAATAATAAAGAAGCCTGTCAGAGAAGGAATCTCTTTTCTTTCCCATCAGCAGAATATCTTTCAATTGCAATGCAGCTGCCAAGATGGCCCTCATACCTAGCTTCTGTAACCACAAGGCAAGAAAAGCAACCTGTAGCACTGGAAGCATGGTGTGATCAAGGGTCACCATTTATTCTGAATGTATGAACAGTCAAACACCAATAATGATGGTGGGAAGGGCACAAACCCCTTGGTGGGAGAAATGCTATGCACTTTACTAAATCCTAGAATCTATAAAGACTGAGAAGACAAGACAGCAACTCAGCCAATAGGACAGATTAGAATGGTAATGAACTACAGTTCATCACCACCACTGGATCTTCTTTTTTAAATTTATCTTTATTGATTTTCTTCTTAAAGGTTAAACAACAACACATACAACAAAAGAAACCCTCCCCCTCTTGAAAATGTGATGCAGCATTGAATAATAGAGCTCCTGTTTCTCCCAGAAGGACATGGAGAAACAAAGCCACCAAATGCTCCAATTTAACTTTTCTCTTTAGGGTTAAAAACGAATTCCACTCTTTTTTATACCAAATTTATGCACGCACAGAAAAATATGCTCTACGTACCTCTACTTTGGATGCCAAAAACACACACGTAGGAGCCATTAGTACCGGATCTATACTTTTTAGGGAATATCTGAAAAGTTACAGTACATGATTTTAAGAAGGCAGAAAGAGCAAATCACCTAGAGCACTGCTTTTTAGAAAAGTTACCACCAATAATGCAAACTGCTTTGAGGTTGTTTTTTTTTATAGTCAAGCAATGTATAAATTTTATTAAATAAATAAAATTAAATTAAAAAATAAAAGGTTTGCATATATTTGGACAATGGGGTTGAATTGAATGGTATCACTCAGCTGACAGGAAGGCTTCCATAAGCAGAATGGGTAAGGTAGCAGTTTTTACCTATTTGCCTTCCCTCCTGCAGCCCCCACCCCTCTAAATCTGTTTTGCAGGGTCTCCCAACCCTCTGTAGCATATTTAGCAGGTGGAGAGAGACTGTGTGTGTTGTGTTGGCATTCATCTGTCTCAGGAGACAATGGAAGAGTGTGCCACTGGGGGTAAAGTCAAACCGTTAGAGAGTTGCATCGCCTGCTGTGGCTGTAGAGGCCAATATGGGAGAGATGTTTTATTACAGCTGGGGCAGATGAAGGCATCTGGGATCGCTGTTACAGAGGCACCATGGCATTGTGGGATGTAATAACTGAAAATTGCTACCCTTCCCATTCTGCTTACAAAAGCCTTTCATCAGCTGAACAGTACCCACTGGAAATGGCTACAAACCAACTTATCTGTTAACTTTTGAATTCTGTTTAAAAAGGAAACACACACACACACACACACACACACACACACACACACACATATATATATATATATAGGCACACACACACACACACACACACACACATACTAAAGTGGTCCTACCTGGCATAGAATCTTTTGAAGTAGACAGTGGCAGTGGCAATAACTTGTTGTCTTAATTTCAAATGTTCACCTAAAGCCTGGATAACTTACAAACAAAAACGAAACAGAGTTAAGATTTTTAAAGTACAATTTGCATTTTATCAGAAGTGGTGAAGGTTATCTCCCTTGGTGCTGTGAAACAATCAGTATGCCAACATTTCTACACTGTCATTACAATCAGATCCTATCCACATTTATTCAAAGCCCCAATGATTTCATGAAATTTACTGATGCGTAGGACTGCAGCCTTAATATGTAAAGAGTTGTCAAGTTTAACCAAGTCATCCTCTCAGGAACCCTAAAAGATACATCAATCATATTTTTACATATTGAGACCTTAGCACAGTTGCCTGGTTCATATATACATTTTCTAGACTGCTAAACCATAATATAAAACATTATTTAATATCCTCGTCAGGTACTGACATTAAACCAGAGGTCTCTGTTTCAGACATACCAAGGAACAAATGGGAATGTGGTCTTAATGGTTGTTTCTGGCTGCTAAACTGAAATTTAGCAAGCCTGAAAATGTATGGCTGAACTGGATCAGTGATTTCCCCACAACTACCTGAGGGATTAAAAGGTGATTCTAGATCAAAGTGTAGCATGCTACCCACTAAGTCAAACTAGTTCAAACACAGTCAGATGGCACTTAATTCCAACATTTAAAGATGGCTCCATGAAAGAAGAAGAGGCATGTGACATCTCCATACAGTGAAGGCAACAGTTTGCTCTAAGATGTACAATTAAAGGCAACTCTCAAATCACTTACTCTAGATTCCTACAATTACATCACACATGCCTTCTGGAGATCCGTAAGCCCTCAGCTAAAGAAACAAAAAACGAGCCACCTCTAGCCTACAATGCTTAACCACATCACAACGCTGATGTTATTTGTCCAATGAATGAAGCTGCCAATAACAACATAGTTGCTGAATTTGGCAGGGCAGCAGGTGTTTGAAGTATGACATATTTAATCTAGGGAAAGGAGTGGGATGCAGGGGGGAGAGACACTAGAGGAAGTAGTCAGCTGCTCCATCACAAGCTCTGCCTGCCAGTTGGCCAAGAGGCAGCCCTGGTGTCAGCTGTGCAGGTAGCTCTTATTTGGCCTTCCAGGCAAAGGAGATGTGCCAAGCATGTTAGAAGCATCCGTCTGGGATCCCGAGCAGAGGTGGAAGGACAGAATGATGGAATGAAACATAAGGTGATTACTTGGTATTTTTCCTGAATGCCCTCATCCATTTATAATCTGAACATGGCAATGCTGTATCATTATCCTGCCATTTTAAAACAGCACTGCAAGTTATGCCATTCCGATTCACATAACTATGCACAGATTTTAAAGGCTGACTGCCAAGCAAGGCATTTGTACATGATTAATGTTTAAAGGAACAACCATTACAATTGTGATCAACCTGATGCTGCACTGTAACACCATGAATAAATGCTGTATACATTCATGAGTACATTCATGATATCCAAATATCACGACACAAAAATCACTATACAAATATTCTCCATCCGGCCATAGCAGTTTCTAACATACTACCTCTCTTTCCCATATTAAGTTTACACAGATCTGCTACAGTGGCTAAGAAAACAAGCTAAGAACCAATAGATCACAGTGCAGATCTTACTGCAGCTAAAAAAATTCATTAGGCAGGCTTAACAAGCCACTACTTAACAGATAGCATCTATGACAAGAAAGATCATCAGCAACATTTGCACACACATGCATAAGTCCAAACCATGTTCTGGCCTTACACCAAAGAAGAATCATACAAGCTGAATCCAAGTTAAATGCAGAGAAGTCTCTTATCAGTTTCCAACAAGTCTTCAGAATTGCAGAGGATCCTAAGAAGGACTATTAAAGTGAAAGACCAAGAGAAGAATAACCTCACGGTAAAGGCTGGACTGTCAGTTTCAGCTCGCCTGCAAGTGCCATCTTTACATACAAACTAGGCATTATGTTATTGCCTTTAAACCAGGACCCGAAGGACTGTCACATAAAAATAAACATGTAGTAGATGCCCAAAGTTCAGTGTTAGAACACATTCCTTACATCCACAAGGTCTCAGGATGAAAACATATGCATAATGCCAAAAACAAGAAACCACAAATAAACCTGAATGCTATATTTAAGGGGAAAGATAAGGTCTCTTGGGGGAGCATGTTCATGTCACTAGGTACCTAATGAATGTTTCTTCTAAAAAAAAAGTTATGGTGAATTTGTGTATTTTAAGATATTAACACAAAAATAATTAATCACACACACAGTATGAAACAGTGGGCTAAGTTAAAAGTGAAACCATTTTTACCATTTGTAAAAAATATCTGCAGCTTCCAATATTCTTCTTCTGCCAAAAATTTTAAGTCCTTCTGGCGTTCCTTCAACAGATCTTGCTTATCCAAAATCCATTGTAAGCTACACAGAAAGTGGAGAGAGAAGAGACAACTTTCAGTATAAGTTAGATTATACCAACTAAACAGAAGGCCATTGTACCACAAATAGAAAGTAGCCTACATTTCAGCTTCTACTACACAGCCTGATGCAAAAGCCACAAACTTTCCTAGGTATTCAGAGCCATACTAATTTGTTCCCCCAGCACCTCTTACATGTACCACAAGAGCCAGCAGCTGCAAGAGACAGCAGCAGTAGCCAAGCAAGGAAGCCCCAATCTGTGACATGCTTCGGCAGAAATTTCCTCTGAGGCCTGCTGGGGCCGAGAGATTCAGCTGCAGAGCAGCATCTGGAGTATCTGAGAATGAGGAAGAAACTTGTATATGTTTTTGTTCTGCCCTAGTAACTTTCTGTCTATTTTATTGTATTTTAAATATACTCCTAGATGCCTCAAGAACTCTGGTTAGTAAGCAGAATATAATTTAAATAAATAAATGCTATGCAAAGCATGCATACACCTAAAAATTCAATCCGGCCTCTCTGCCTGTGGCACCTGTCCCAGAAGTATCTCAACATCATCATGGTTTTCAATTATGTGTTTACATATATTGTTTTGGGTTTTGAGATCAGACTTTCTCACAAATAAACACATTTAGAATTTAGGTGCTGGTAGATTACACATAAAAAGTGGGCAAAGAAGGATAAAATGACTGCTGCAATACTGAGAATTATCTCCAGCCAGGTGAAATTTTCTCCTATTTGTAATTGCTAGTTTGCATTATCCTAAAGATACCCATTCATTTTCTGTCAAAAATTTATGAACCTGAGTCAAGTCTTTTCACCATGGATATTTTTTTACAAGCTTTCAGTTATTTCAAGGGTAGCCAACATGGTGGCCTCCTGATGTTGCTGGACTACAACGCCCACCTTCCCTGACCACTGACCATGCTGGCTTGGGTAGATGGAAGTTGGAGCTCAACAACATCTGTAGGGCACTAAGTTGGTTACCCTCAAGTTATCTGCTGAAGGTTCTCTAGCCTCATAGTATCACAATGCTCTATTCACCTAAGGCCTTGTAGGTGGAGGTGGTAGGGAATAAGCAACCCAATTCTTGGGAGGTAGTACAATATTCACTTGTGCACAGATACAGTATGCAGATACGAAAGCATTTGAAGAAAGGAGGGGGAAATGATGAATTTAAATGGACAACATTCCTCATAGTAAACACTAAATAGATATCAGAACATTCCACATTTTTCTCATTACCTGTTTCCATCCAAAATTTAAATAACTACTTGTTGCCTTTCCATTTGAACCAAAATAGAAAATAAAAAACTGTGTGCATAAAGCAATACTAGTAGGATGGTTCAATAAAAGACATCAATAGTTTGTTAGGTTTTTTAGCTCCACAAAACTCTTGGGTGGGGGGGTCTTTACTCAATTATGTAGTATACAGCAGGCAGCACTTTTACTGTGTCAAAAGCACCTTGCCCTACATGAGCTGCCGCCTTATCAATGCCACATGAAAGAACACAAGAAGAGCCTGCTGGATCAGGCCAATGGCCCATCTAGACCAGGATCTTGTTCTCACAGCAGCCAACCACGTGTCTATGGGAAACTTGCAAGCAGGACATGAACACAACAGTACTCTGCCCACCTGCGATTCCCAGCAATTGGTATTCAGAGGCATACTGCCTCAGACTGTGGCTATTAGCCTCTAATAGCCTTCTCCTCCATGAATTTGTCTGATCCTCTTTTAAAGCCACCCAGTTTGGTGGCCATCACTGCCTCCTGGGGGAACGAGTTCCATAGTTTAACTATGTGCTGCGTGAAGGAGTACTTTCTTTTATCTGTCCTGAATCTTCCAGCATTCAGCTTCATTGGATGCCCGCAAGTTCTACTGTCATGAGAAAGGAAGAAAATATTTTCTCCATCCACTTTCTCTGCACCATGCAAAATCTTATGAACTTCCACCATGTCACTTCTTACTGGCCTTTTCTCTAAACTAAGAAGCCCCATATGCTGCAACCTTTCCACCTAGGGAGATTCTCCATCCCCTTGAACATTTTGGGTGCCCTTCTCTGGACCTTTTCCAACCCTACAAAGTCAGTTTTTGAGGCAAGCTGGCCAGAACTTTACACACCGCACCATAGATTTGTATGACTCTCTATAAGGGATTTTCCATCTGGAAAAACACAACAGCACACACAGCCAATTTCGTCCTTACAGCCAGTAGAAGAAAACCCACAACAGCTTTGGCATAAAGCCATACAAACATATAACAGTGTAAGAATTCATATTTTCCCCAAAAGCCTCAACGTCCAGGCACACCCCTTCCACCCGCAAAGCCTAATATTCGCTGCACTCAATATTCCAACGACTACTACCTATGAAGGACATGCGGGGGGAATTTGCCTCGCCCGCCTTTTCTCTTCCCCCCCCCCGCCATTTGTGCCTCCCCGCCCCAGTAATCCGGCACAGCTTTCGCTTCCCATCTCCTAGATGCACCCAGACCAGTGAAAACAGCTACTCACTAATGCGAGCTCTGCCAGAAGTTCCCTGCCATGTAGCGGAGTCGGCGGGAGCCTTTTCGTTTCTGGTTGCCCAGGCGGAGAGCACAGACGCCGGTACCGGTGCAGCCTCCTCTGACGCCCCCCTCCCGCCACTCCAGGAACAGGAACAGCTTCAGCGGCAGGAAAGAAGAGCCTGTAATGAGCTGCAGCGCTCCTAACAAGCGGCAACCTCGGTTCTGCGTGCTCACCCCTTCGTCGTCCGGCAGCTCGCGGCCGCCTTGCAAATCAGTTCCGCAGCAGACAAGTTCCGCCCGTGAGGGGTGGGGCGGAATGGAAACTCAAAATGCCGGCTTTCCTCACCCTCAGCTGTTCAAGGGTGCATCAGTTAAGTTTTGCCTTGCCGTAGAGGGCTTTTGTTCAAAATGAAGTTATTTAAGCGAAACGAGTGCACATTCATTGGGGAAGACAGGTTACGCCCTGTCTTATGTTCACTGTTATTGTTTAGTCGTTTAGTCGTGATCGACTCTTCGTGACCCCCTGGACCAGAGCACGCCAGGCACTCCTGTCTTCCACTGCCTCCCGCAGTTTGGTCAAACTCATGCTGGTCAAACTCATGTTCACTAAGTGCCACTAAACCACTAAACCAGCAGACCGAGATTAAGAACTGTGGAAAGAGAAGAGTTTCTGTATCCGGAGAGAGCATTCTACCATGACAGTCATAACAAAAAGTTCAGATGTTATCCCTCGAGCAAGGGTGTAATTCTGCCCTTGCATATTTTCAAATCACTTAAATGACAATCTTACCTGAGAAAGGGGATTGCCTCATCTTGTGTTTTTAAGTCCCAAACACATCTCTTCAGACCATGCGCCAATATTTCTTTTTTATTGTTTTTTTTTATCCAGTCCTTCAGCAAAGATTCTAAGGCAATTTTTTCACTACAAGTAAAAATTCTGGCCCTCATTCAACACACTGAGCAATCTCAGTCCTACAGAGGGAGCCGTTATCTAGCCGTTCACAGCTGGCAACATTCGTCCACCAAGCAATTCCTGAGAATCCAGAATGCACTGTTCCCAAAGCAACAGATTTCCCATGTTTTTCCTGTTATCTTTCTATTTTTCACATATGCTCATATTTGGCAATATTTCTGCTTCAAATATTGTGTGTTATTTGTATGCATTATCCTTAACTACGGTTTTCCCAGTAGTGATGTATGGAAGTGAAAGCAGGACCATAAAGAAGGCTGATCGCCAAAGAATTGATGCTTTTGAATTATGGTGCTGGAGGAGACTCTTGAGAGTCCCATGGACTGCAAGAAGATCAAACCTATCCATTCTTAAGGAAATCAGCCCTGAGTGCTCACTGGAAGGACAGATTGTGAAGCTGAGGCTCCAGTACTTTGGCCACCTCATGAGAAGAGAAGACTCCCTGGGAAAGACCCTGATGTTGGGAAAGATGGAGGGCACAAGGAGAAGGGGACGACAGAGGATGAGATGGTTGGACAGTGTTCTCGAAGCTACCAGCATGAGTTTGACCAAACTGCGGGAGGCAGTGGAAGACAGAAGTGCCTGGCGTGCTCTGGTCCATGGGGTCACGAAGAGTCGGGCACGACTAAACAACATCCTTAACTATAGTACAGGGAAGTCAAGCCTGACTGATTTCCCTTGGAGTAGGACAAACCCTGCTACAGGCCTGTATTGTCAAGCCCAGTCAGGGAGCCATATATGCCCTACTTAAATATCTGTTAGGTTACCAATCTATATGAAGCCTGGGTATATAATAAAGGTACAGATTTAAGAAATTTAAGTGGGATTACAACATTGTTCTTGCATCCATAGACTGGCACTGTGCTATTGCTTTCCCTCTGCAAAAGCATTTTCTGCGTTGTAGACAGTGATGTGGCTGATGGTGGCGTTTCCCCCCAGATCATGTTATTGCATCACCTACCTGCATTTCTGCACTACCTTTCCTGCAACATGCTATGCTCTTGTCATTATCATTCATCACTTTTGTAAAAAAAAAAATTCCTTACATTTTTATTGCATTATTCATATCCATATTACATTATCCAATTCTGTACATTATGAAGAAAATATACAATGATCCTTAAGAGGAATTATCAACAAAGAATTGTAAGCTTCTCTCAAATGGTATTCTAACCTTAATATGAATAGTTAGAATAGGAAATGTTTCGATTCAGTTTTTGGTACATAATAACATTGCTTTAAAAAATGTTTGGTTAAAGTGCAATTGCACCTGAATTTTTTGTTTTGTTTTGTTTTGCTCTGATGGTTGACGATTGCACTTTTTAACTTTGGAACTGCATGGCTGGGGCGGGAGGAGCAGATATCCACACACATCATGAACCAGTGCCGGATTTACATATAAGCTAAACAAGCTATAGCTTAGGGGTCCACTCTCTTGGGGGCCCAAAAAAAATTAAAGGAAAAAAACAACTGGATGTACATTTCCAAAATATAAAATAAAAAAATAAAAATAAAACCTACATACAGCAACAGTATTTTGTGTTGTGTAGGCTCCTATAATGTAAGTAATGGGCCCCGCCTGCTAGCCTGCTCCCTAAAACATAAGGTATAAAGGGCCCCATTACCTTCAGTAGCTTAGGGCCTCATCAGACCTAAATCCGGCCCTGTCATGAACCAGTGGGGCACTAGCAATATTCAAATAAAGTTCTCGGAGTGCATCATGGCCATGTGTTTCTATTGAAATAGTAATAATAATAATCTTCAGGGCTACATTCCACTTTGGCACATTTGCACACTTTTTGCAAGTCAGGGGAAAACCCCAGGTGGTATGGTTCTTGTTTACCCATTATGCTCTGGATATACTCACCTGTATTGTACTGCTGACTTGTAATTTGGACAGGGCTGAAAAACAGTCTTTCACAGAGGAATGCTCTAGCTTCCTTACACCGAGGAGGTGAGGCTGAGACATGTCTCTTGGCTTACATTTTATGTCCATTTCATAGAAGACATATCGCTGCATTAAAAATATTATTGGTCGCATAATACACTTAAAGCACTGACCTCTCTGCCTTCTCTCTATCTATCTTTCTGTCTATCCATCTAGCAACCTTCAGGGATGCTAAGTGTGGAAGGTGATGGTTTTATATTGTGTTTATATACAATAGCATGCCAGCTTCCAAGCATCACACATTGTTTCACTTGCACTTCCCACAATATGGAAGGAGTATAGGCAGCTTTTCTTTTCTTTTTCTTTTTTGCAAAAAATTTATTAGTTTTTACAATATCAACGACAAACAAAAACATAAAACAAATAAGACATAACAAACATAAATCAAAACCTTATTGAAAATAACAGTTATTTACTTTGTAAAATGACTTCCTCGTTTCCCCTTAGTTGAATTTCATTGCATATCCTTATAATGGTCTTTCAAATCCCAATTTTAATACCCATTAAATTAAACATTAACATCTTTAAATCTTCTCCTTCTTGTATTAGACATATTATTTTATCAGTTAACATAAATGCAATCCTAAGCCCATTAAGTATCTGGATGCTACTTCCAGTTATTTTAGCTTAACAAATTTAGCTAAATAATCATTAAATTTCTTCCATTCTTCGTGGTGTTCCTCCTCCTTCTGGTCGTGGACTCTTCCGGTTAGATCGGCTAGCTCCATAAAATCCATCATCTTCATCTGCCATTCTTCTACTGTTGGTAATTCTTGAGTTTTCCACTTTTTAGCTAACAAAATACGAGCAGCAGTTGTGGCATACAAAAATAGATTAACATCTTTCTTGGGCAATGTGTAGGTAGCTTTTCTAGCAGGGATGAGGAACCTTTTGCAAACCAAGGTCCACATCACCTTCTGGGCAACTATCTGAGGACCACATGCAGTGAGCTTGAGTTAGGCTACAATTCCATACCCACCAACTGGTCCCTTTTTCAAACTTAAGAAAACCAGGACAAAATTCTTATGCCAACTTGGATTTTTCTGTTACTGCAGATACATTAGCTGCCACAATGCATTTAAGGCATCATACAATGGTCATGTACTATATGCATGTGCACACTGTGGCTATAAGGTAAAGGGACCCCTGATCATTAGGTCCAGTCGTGACCGACTCTGGGGTTGCGGCGCTCATCTCGCTTTACTGGCCGAGGGAGCCGGCATACAGCTTCCAGGTCATGTGGCCAGCATGAATAAGCTGCTTCTGGCGAACCAGAGCAGCGCACGGAAATGGCGTTTACCTTCCCGCCGGAGCGGTACCTATTTATCTACTTGCACTTTGACGTGCTTTCAAACTGCTAGGTTGGCAGGAGCTGGGACCGAGCAACGGGAGCTCACCCCATCGTGGGGATTTGAACCGCTGACCTTCTGATCGGCAAATCCTAGGCTCAGTGGTTTAACCCACAGCGCCACCCACGTCCCGTACTGTGGCTATAACATATGGCCTAATGTTGAAACAAGGGACGCGGGTGGCGCTGTGGTCTAAACCACTGAGCCTAGGGCTTGCCGATAAGGTGGTTCGTATCCCCATGACAGGTTGAGCTCCCTTTGCTCGGTCCCTGCTCCTGCCAACCTAGCAGTTCAAAAGTATGCCAAAGTGCAAGTAGTTAAATAGGTACCGCTGCGGCAGGAAGGTAAACGGTGTTTCTGTGCGCTGCTCTGGTTTCGCCAGAAGTGGCTTAGTCATGCTGGCCACATGACCCGGAAAAACTGTCTGCGGACAAACGCTGGCTCCCTCGGCCTGTAAAGTGAGATGAGTGCCACTGCAACCCCAGAGTCGCTCGCGACTGGACTTAACTGTCAGGGGTCCTTTACCTTTACCTTTTTAATGTTGAAACACGTGGACACAAATTCAAAGTGCACAGGATTGGGCTGCACAGCTCCCAATAACTTCAAAAGGGAACATATGTATGTACCCAAATAACTCCTTTTGTAAGCTGCCCTGGAAATGTTTTGGAACTTAAGGGGAGGTGCTTACGTCACCATCAAATGCAAGACGTAAAAGGGCCAAACTCTGACGGGATGATACCTATTTGGACTAGGTCACTTTGGACCCACTTGCATGCTTAACAATTTGGCCTGATGGTCATTCACAGTCATGCAAAGCAAGGAAACTTTTCTTGCCACTTGCTGCAATCCTTCCCGTGCACTGCCCCCACTAGCCGGGCTTTAGCTCAACTTCACTGTTTAGCAACGCTGCTGGTGTTGCAGCTTTTCATATTCTTGGGAGAGTTCCGGAGTTGGAAAGGCCGGGTCCCCCACTTCATGCTGCTGAGACAGGGCAGGCATTTTTTGATTCCTAAATAAGTTGGTTATATGCCCTTGATCACCCCAGCAAAAAACTCAAATCTCCGTCCATCCTTACGCATTTATCTCTTTCCTCTCCGAATCCGTTCATTGCCCCACCCTTTGTTTTTACTCCGGATTAAGTGTGCCTATGGGATCACAATCTTAACCTTTCCCTGTGTCGACCCGCGCCTCTTCCATGCCCTTTCCTCGTCTCCATTCACTCCCCGCTGCCTTGCAATGTCTTAGACGGCGGCCGCCTCTCTCCAAACAAGCCGATAGGCGTCGCAGCATGGAGACGAGCGCAAGAGGAGGAGGAGGAGACTGCGGCGCGTCACTGCCGCGGCTGCTGCGGGTGTCCAGCCCACCTCCTCTCCGCCAGCGGCGTCGGACGAGCCAAGGAGCTCCGCACTAGCAGCAGCAAATTCGCGGCGGCTTAGTGGGAGAGCAGGCGGGCAGCAGGACCGACTCAGCCACCCGACGGCTTCGCACCGACTGGTAAAGAGAGGATCGGGGCGGGGCTTCGGAGAGCCGGGGAGGCGGAGCCCTGCGCTTTGCCTGACGGCTTTCCCGACGCATGAAACTCGGTGGGTCCCACCGCAGAAGCGCGCGGCTCCCGCAGTTAAAAGGGCAAGGGCAGGGCGCTTACCTTCCCGGAGAATGCTCTGGTTACGTCGAGTAGAATTGCAGCTCCTCGCTGGAAACAGGCACGTCGAAGTCAACACAAAGGAAACCTCGGCACACTTGATGATGTCCCGTCCCTTGTAACTAGACCCTCGAGGCGCTTTGAATGCGGATCTCAAAGGCATCGGAAAAGTGCAGGAATTTTCAGGTCATTATGCCTAGGATCTTCGCAGCCTTCGTTGGAAATAAGCAGAGTCGGCGATTTCTGTAGTAGTCGCTTTCCAAAAACACGGGTGAATCGGATGAAAGATCTTCTTCGCACTATCACCGTTTCCTCCTCATTTTGGACCGCTTTCCCTCCTGTGACGTTTGGCCCGGCAGTAGCGTAGCGTGGGGGGTGCAGGGGGGGCCCGGCCGTACCGGGCGCAGCATCTGGGGGTTAGGGTTAGGGGCGCAAATCCACTGGTTACGGGGCGCAAATCCTCGGGTCAGGGGGCGCAAATTACTTGCCTTGCCCCGGGTGCTGACAACCCACGCTACGCCACTGTGGCCCGGGCCGGGAATAGCATTTTGATGAAATGAACCACAAAATAAATTAAACCTCGATCAGAAAAAGGACAGAAACATGGGAGCTCGAGCCTCGAGAGAAGCGCATTGCTGTTGTGGCGTTTCCCCCTATAGTAGAGAAGAGGATACTTCTTTTATGTTACAGTATTTCCGAAAGTAGAAAGAAAACTAGGTCTGCAGTCCTTCCACACCTGGAAGCAAGACCCATAGAATTCAATAGGACTTACTTCTGAGTAGCCATGGCTAGCATTGCGCTGCTGTGGTGGTTACAACTCGAACAAACAATGCCGTCCTATGTACATCTACGCAGAAGTAATCCCCACTGAGTTCAGTGTGTATAGGATCTCATCCTTAATTGGAAATAAGCCCCGTTAAACACAGTAGGACTTACTTCTTTATAAATATGCCTAAGATTGATCTGTAGATGACTTAATATTTGCAGTCTGTGCCTAAAGTCCTTAAAAACCTCTTTGTTCTGAAACAGTCAATTAAAATCATTGGTATCTACCAAAAATTAGATTCGGGGGGGGGGGTCTTATGGGATACCTGTTTTATTCCTTCGTATCATCATCATCATCATAATTTCTATACCGCCCTTCATCCGAGATTCACAAGGCACTTTACAATATAAAAACACAAAAATACATACCATTCCTCCCACCTCCAAAATTCTGTAAAAAACCAACCCGATCCCGAAAAGGGGGGGGGAGTATTTCAAAAATAAATAACAGTCTCCCTATATAATCTTATTTTATTATTCTAGGAGTGAACATTCCATTAGATTTCTGACACAATTCCAATTAATGTGTTTAGTATCGAAGCACAAGCGTTTAAGTAGGGAAATGCATCCAAAGTGTGTCTGTGTAATACATAATTAACTGTGTGATATACGTGTGTGTGCACATACTCTACATAATATTTATGGTTCCATCATATGAGTGAGCTACAAAATATAGCTACAAAATAATTAACAATAACCGCAAATCAACAAATCCTTTAGCTGAGCTGTTCCAGAAGCTGTGGGTTGAGGAGAGGATCGGAAAACTGTATTTCAGATTCTCCTGGCAAGATCTGACAATATTTATTTCTAAGAATACCTGAAATAGTATCACAACTGTTGTTGCCAACCCCTTGATTAAAAGCATTCCCTGGCATTAATACTAGCAATATGCAAATTGCATATACCTATGTTTGCTTAGGACTGTTTCACACATATGTGTACCTTGGTTTAAAAGCTGGGGTTTCAATCAGTCATAATCATAAATATGTGAACTTAACTCCATTACGTACTGCTAGATGATCTGACGGTCAATGTGTGAGTGGCACTGAAAATGCTGTTTTGAGAATTTTCTGACTGCTCTCCATTATATAGGAAACTTCGAAGGTCCTTTATTTCAAAAAGGGTGTGAATATCGAAAGGGGATGTGAAAGACAGAGCATGCATATGCAAACATCTCCTTGGCTTCTCCTTATGGGTCTCAAAGGATTCAAATAAGTTTTACTCAGAGTAGACCCACTAAAGTTATGGACCTAACTTAATAATGTTCATTAATTTCAATTATTATTCTAAGTATAACTAATATTGGTCACCACCCAAAGACACAAAATCCAAGAATTTGGGGTAGAGGCTCTGTGCAGACAACCAAGAGTAAGGAAATTGGGGGGGGGTTGGGCTCTCTAACAGGTGTCCCAGTACCCCACAAAACCACACTCCCCAATATTTTTGGGGGCAAAGTATATAAAAAAAACAGTTACATACTAATTTAAGCTCCTCATGAGTGGCCAAAATACCTGTAGGAGATGCCAACTAAAGCTCTCTGTCTTTTGCAATCCTCCAAAAAATGGCCCAAAACAAATGCATGTACATTATCAGAAAGCAACTGGGACTTTCACAGAAGCAGAGTCCAGTACACATGTGCTGTCCTTTGGCTAGGTGGAGAGCAAGGACTTGATGTTGTCCTGAAGCAAGCAACATGATTACCACTTTCCCCACCCTGAAAAGTCTCATGTGTTGTCCTAAAGCTGGGAAGATCTCATTTAGCTGCAAACTTCATCTCCATGTGTTATTTCCATTACTGGGAGGTAGATTATTATCCCCTGGTTCCCAAATCCTGAATACTTCACTATGGAAATAACTCTGCCTCTCCATTCCATCTGAATCAGGATAGGCTGTGAAGGTGTTGGATCAGTGTCTGGAAGCAGTACTGGGCTGGTAGGGAGACAATAAACTGAATCCTGATAAGAGGGACATGATCTGGGAGGGGAGTCCTCGTGTCTGGGAATTATCTGCTCTGGGAGGTTTTGCACTTCCCCTGAAGGAGTCTGGGAGTATGCCTAAATTCCAATTTGTCACTGGTATGGCATCCCAATTGTCTTCTGTGGCTAGGAGTGCTTACACCCACTTTAAGCTAGTTTGCCAGCTATGACTGTTCCTGGGCCAAAATAGTCTGGCCTCAGCAGTCCATGCTCTAGTGACCTCCTATCTGGGCTACTGCAGTTTACAATATGTGGGGCTGCCCTTGAAGACTGTGCAGAAGCTGAAGCAAGTGTAGAATGTGGCTAACAGGTTGGTCAGTGGGGCATCCCAATGGCATCATGTGTCGGCAGACTTGAAAGCACTGCACAGGCTAACAAAGAACAACTGGGCCTAATCTAGCTAAATACTAATGTACAAAGCAAAAAATGGCTTTAGATCCAAGAATCTAAAAGGGCACAACCCCAGAATCAACCATCTCCAGACTTACTATCAGCACCTATGTCTTTTAGAGGAACAGTTTTTAGAGTTAATCAGTGCTAGGTTTCAGCCCTGGGACGTAGGGGTTATGAATTATGAGCTGTTATTCTCTGACTGGGGACAGAGTTCATTTCCTCAGTCATTAAGAAATCATAGTCCACCCATGAACACCTGAGACTCTGAATTGTAATAAGCCAGAATGAAGGTCTGTAAAGTTGGCTTCAGTCCTACCTCGGCTCTTCTTCTTAGTCAGATGTGACCTAGGGTACAATAATAGCTGAAATCCTATGTATACACACAACCCAATTCTAAGCGTATTATTTCAGTTCCATATTTGCTTTCAGGTATAACAATATCCCGAAGCAGTTAACAAAAACACTAAGACAGGATAAACATTAGTAAACATTCACACATGAGTTTGATATTTGATGTTTCTTTCTGTATACTGATTGTTCTTTGTTCTTTCAAGCTTTAATAAAAATAGAAATATGAAAAAAATACACAAGTGTGTAGCAAATTGCAGCCATTACTGCATTTACATAGAGTAGGAACACTGTTCTTAGCTGACTAAATATGCATGGCATCAGGCTATATGTATACTTTAAAGAAAAATGCCCCACATGGGAAATTGGATTATGGGAAGCTGTCTTATATTGAGCAAGACCGTTGTTTCATCTACATTGACTACTCCAATGGCCAGCAGGCTACTCCAATGGCCCTGAAGTCCGGGGCTTCAGATGAGAGTATTCCTACTCCCACGTGGAGATGACAGGGGCTGGACCTTCTGGACCTTCTGCACAGAAGGCAAATGAGGTACCACTGAGATACCATGGTGGTGGTTGATCAGTGGGAAATCCCAGGCTGGATGCCCACTGAGGCACCTTATTCCAGAGGGGTGAGTCTTGTTAAGAGTGTTGTGGCAAAAACAAAGTGTCCTGTGTCACCAGAACAACCCCCGTATTGTGCCATAAGTTTTCTCAGGCTACCATGAGAGTAGTCAAAGTGATGTCCTCCAGATGTTTTAGACCAGGCATAGGCAAACGCAGCCTGGCATATATTTTGGGACTACAATTCCCATCATCCCTGACCACTGGTCCTGTTGTACTCCCAAAACATCTGGAGGGCCAAGTTTGCCTATGCCTGTTTTAGACTCATTCCCACCAGCCCCAGCAAGAATGACCAATGGTTAGTGATAGTGGGAATTGTGGGAATATTCAGGGAGATGACCTGAGGGACTGCTTGGCTGGCAGCCAGCAGTTCATTCCAGGAAGTTCACAGGATGAAAGGAAGATGGAAAAGAGAGAGAGTGGCAGCATGCCTTGGCCTTTTTACCAGATCTGGAAAGGTCACGACCACCCACTAGTCACATGCAAGGAAGGATGCTCCAGGCCAGGAGAAACAGGAAGTTTGGACTGGCTGGACCAAACATTCCCTTGCATGTCCACTCTAGCAAAACAAGGAATGTTGTATTTGACTGCTCCCAGTGGATTACATCCCACAGGAATCACAGTCTAACAATATCTGGATGGCACCATGTTGGCTACCCCTGAGAGAGCATAGAGGAACCTCAGACGCATCTTCTGCATTGCACTGCACTGGTGAGGGGCGGGTTTACAAAAGGATGTTGTAGTTGCTCCTAATGCCCTTTGCCTGGTTCTGAGGTCGGGAAAAGAGGTCGGGAGCTGGGTTGCCTGCCTGGCAGAGGATGGTGATGTTGGAAGCTGTGCATGTCCCGAATCTGGTCCCCCCAAAAAGGCGCCAGCCACCATCACTTGTCGCTCTGGAGCAACTCGAGGAGCTGCTACAAAAAGAATCATCTTGCCGATCGTGTGTGTGTGTGTGTGTGTGTGTGTGTGTATTTCTGTCAAACCAAGGAAGGCAAGACGCGATGAGAAACAAAAACTCTAACGTGGCTGCGTGTGCTGTGCTGTCTCCCACTCCGACCGAGACCTGGTTGCAGCTCAGAGGGACACACTCAGACGGAGGATGAAGGAATCGCAGGCAAGAACCTGCAGGTAAAATTAGACTCCCTCAGATTCGTAATACGAAATTAGCTGTCACATTTGGCTTATCCAAAGAGGAGCCTTGTGCGTGACAAGCATATTTAGTATATTCACCATTGCATCTCTTGAAACACACACACACGTTCATAGGCATACAGAATAGACAGATAATAGGCAGACCGAAGAACAAGCTGGCTAATTAGAGATCCTTGTGGAAACAAAGACAGGACGATGGAGAGACAGATATGCCAGAACTAAATAGGCGGATATCTTAAAAAGCATTAGTGTTATCTTTAAGCGCAAGAACGCATGGAGGACAGCGACTTTCGCTGCTCCTCTGGGTTGAAATGATCTGATTGCTGCACACCCTCACGTAATAATTAGTTTGGACCAATTTCCATTTTCTTATGATGCGCAGGAGGCCTGTGTGTAAGTAGGTAATGTATTGTAAGGGTGCACAGCATATCTTCATGCGCTGCTCTTCCCCACCCCCTTTGTAAGATCTGACAATAAAAATTCGTGTTTGCGATATCCTATCTAATCCCCCCCGCAGGAAACCAACGAGGAGCACAAAACTCGATGCCTTTGATTTCCATCAAGCCTCGCCCGACAAACATGCGGCGAATGTGAGACATTTCAAGGAGGAAATCAGGGACGACCAAAGAAGTGTAACTGGATCTGAAAAGCCCTTCCAGCTTCTATTCTGTCACTTCTCATGGAGCCCTTTGTTATGATTTCACTAAGTTAGGTAATGTGACAGACGTCTCAGATTTTCCTGAAATGGTGGCCTTTTAGGCTATATGTTGAGTTTGGGGAGTGGGGAGGGAAGAGCGGGAGGTGGATGGAAAGAGCAACTCTTGGTGACCCCGTGTGTCAATCCGCTGCTTGAACCTGGTGGGAGAGCATTTTGGGTACGGAGAAGAGAAGAGAAAGTTTTGGCTGCTAATGAATGTGAATGCTAATGAATGTAATGGAGTGGTCTCAGTTCCAAAACAAGCATCTAAGCCATACGCAGAGTAGATTCATTGAAATCAGTGAAGTGAAATTAGCCATAATTAACTCCAACCCATTTATTTCAGTGGTCTGCTCTGAGGGTATCTTAGTCGGATTCAGCCCCAAGCCTGCACATCTAACAGGGCGTAACACCAGGGTTTTGATATCGACTTTGCCTTGGGTACATATTTAGGGCAATACCTCTGTTAGATCAATCAAAATACCACAAAATAGTGCGCAAGCTTTCAAAATGTTCATCAAGTTAGACGGTGAAAAGAACCATGACAGGTGAGGAGGTCTCTGTCGCCTTGCAGATGTTATGAGACTCCAACTCCCAGCAGCCCTTCCCAGTAGGGCCTGCAGTCAGGGATGATAGGAGTTGTAGTCTGACAACATCTGAAGAGCTACATGTTCTCCATCCTTGGCATATGGACAGTAAGGAGCAAGATGGGCCCGTAGTCTAACTCAGTATCTTTAGAACCCTCAAAGTATGTTAGACGGAGAGACAGTCACTATCCTAAGGTCAACCATTGAGCTTTGTGACTGAACCCGAGTCTCCACAGACTTAGTTCAAGACACTAACCAGCACACTAAACCGGCCTCCAGACATTTACAGACCGGTCCTTCCTCCTGTATTGCTAAAACTGTTGGAAGTGTTGGGATACAACTCACCTTGTCTTACGGCTGGTGGGGTTTGCATGGGGAGAAAGTCGACAGAGAGAGGAACCTCCAAGCTTCCTAGACTGTCTTTCTAATCTAACTTAATTTGTGCTGATATTTCCTAGACGGTCAGACTGCTATTCTTAGGGTTGCTGACCACCACGACCCCTTGTCTCTCCCTCTCGCTTCTGAAGCTGAAAGGAGAGGAGACATCTTCCTTTTGTTTGTCTCTCCTGAAGAAATCAAAGACGAAGCAGGGCTCCTTTGCATCTCCGACTAGGTTAGCTTAGGCAGGAACTCCTTACTAGCCAATATCTGCATTCTATAAGAAACGAAGCTTTCTTATTTCCCACCCTTGAAGTCTCACTGTTATTGCTCCCCAGACTGGGCCCTTGCAAAGCTGGCCAAATACATTCCTCCACCTAATGGAAAATACAAGGAACTACCCCACCCCCGTTTCTTTACTAGGCGGTGCGTTGAAACTCTCTGCGTCTTGGCCAAGGTGAAGTCCAGGGCAGCTGCCTGTTGAGATTCAGTTGTCTGCTTGGGGAAACCTTAATCGGACGTTATCTACCCTGTTCCTAAACACATTGCTTGAATGTGGAAAGTTTGCGAAGCTGCCTTGAACAGCTCCGATGTGATCCATCAGAAAAGGCCAACGACCCTAACCTATCCTACCTGATGAAGTAAGTAAGCAAGCCCTGCGGCGATGAATGGACATCATTTCCCGACCAAAGAAGCGAAGGGATCCGTTAAAACTCTCAAACCAGCCTTGTCGTTGCCTTCTGCTTGATGTGGACTGCAAACTCCTAACACTATCCGACCAAAGTTGAGTCCTCTTCGAATAGATCCTCCTATTGATTTAAAGCGAAGAGATTAGGCTGCATCCCAATACACACCCGGGAGTAACCCCACTGATCTCCTTGATTTCCTTCTGAGTAGACGTGAGGACTGTAAACCACGCATTTAACTCTCCCATTTGCCTTTAGCCCTTGGCTAAAGTGTTTCTAGAACTGGGGTGTAAGCGAACCCTTTTGGTGCCCATATCCTAAAAGTGTGACTCGGAAGTTATTCCCAAGGTGTTGTTTGCTACTTATCCGTTACATTGCAATTTGTTTTAGCATCGTAGGTTATATATATTGGGCCGCTGTATTTTTAAATGACCACAATGGCCGTTGGAGCCATAGGGACGGGGCGAGCTAGATGTTTGGATAAATGTGTGCATATCACATTTTCTCTATCGCTACCTCTCAGTGTCTGGAAAAAACTGCACCTGCTTTATTTCTACCTGTCACGTATGTGCAGGAGCCCTGGAAGGGGCGGGGGGAGTGGGATTCCTCGTGTTGCGTTGTGCCCAGCATTTACTGCAGGCTAGCTAGTAGCCTGCCTCTGCAGGACTAGCGTGCTCTCTGGTAAGTCCAGATGGAGGAATGGGGTTAGTAGCTGCTATGAAGAAAGGCGTTGTGTATTGAGGGCGCCAAGGGAGAAGGCAGATCGTTTCCGCTCGAGCGCAGTTGACACTGAAGTATTTGCATTCTGCCAGGGCTGCAACGTTTGCTTGATTAACAGCGCAGGCCTAACCGTGTCGGCTCAAAGAAGGGTCTGTTGAATTCAGTGGGGCTTACTCCCAGGTAATTGGGGTTAGACTGTCGACTTTCTGAATATAAAACGGATAAGGTGGTCCCCGTGAACCGTGGTGCTGCCTGGTGATGATGATAGAGGCTTCTAAATACTGCCAGCGCCGTATTAGAATAGACACACCCCATTTTTCTATCACACGTCTTCTACAAGATGGCGCGCGCGTCTTATGAGTACTCATGTCATTATTACTAATATTATTTTAAATATTTTCTGATAATATATATTCCATTCCCTTAATCCCAGACACACATGCAAGGTTCATTAAAAGCAATGATCTTGGTCCGTGAGAAAGAATAAGAAATAACCTCGCAAAATTCATAGCTAGAAAGTATCTTTATTAGGACTAACCAAAATGCCACCAAATCGTGGCGAGCATTTTCAGGGCTAAGGTTGCAGCCCTGATGCTTTTCTGGGAGTAAGCCCCAGTGACCTCAGCTGGACTGGTTCCTGCGTAGACTTGCAGGACTGCACTCTTAAGAGCTGGGAGTACATCCCACTGACGTGAAAATCGCAGCCTTCTTTCCCTAGGAGGAAAGTAAATGGAAATAAGAAATCACAACGGAGAGGCAATTTGCTGTGAATTCCTTTTCTCGATGTTCTGCGAACTCGGACACCATATTGAGTGGTTTGAGGATTATATCTTAAAACAGGAGGGTGAGACGCACCCCTTAACCCCCGCCCTATGGTGTTGCATTCCAAGTTCCCATCAGCCTCAGCTAGCATGGGCAATGAATGGTCAAGCATAATGGGAGCTGGGAGTCCAGAAACATATCGAAGTCCATAGGTTCCCCAGCCCTGCCTTCTCAGTGATGATTATTTTTATTGACACTCTCAAGGTTTCAGGAAAGTCATTCTCAAAATTTATATTGTCAAGAGTCTCTCCTGGTTGGGTTGTAGCCTATGCTGGAAAACTGATACCCTAATTCCAAAAAAAAAGGAAAAAAAAAGAGTCTCTCCTGGAGGAGAGTACCACTGGCTGGGTGTGGATAGTGGTCCTGATGCAAGTTGGGTTTTTGTGCGTGAGAGCAAGAGAACCGACACGGCTGAATGTTCTATTTACAAGAAGGCGCAATATTCACAAAGTGGAACAGGAGGCGGCTGCTTCTGTGCCAAGGTGTTTCGTGAAAACAGAACAATGCCTTGGTGAGCTTTGAGCAGGAGATGATCACTGAAGACGAAGAGAGGAGTGCTGCCTTGGAAGGAGCCTAGCAGGTCAATCCCACCTTCTTCCAAGAAACTGATTTCATCCTCGCCCTGTTTTATTCTCCTGTTTTATCCTCACAACATTCCTGTGAGGTAGGCTAATATGAGAAACAGCGACTGGCTCCGGGATCAGATAAGGAGCTTTTTTAAAAAAGCAGAAGGTGGGCTTGTCTCCCAGCTCGCCAGCAAGGTCAGCCCCCTCGCCGTTGCGCCACACTATCAAGGGAGAAAGAATGCAACTTATGGAAATGTTCTGTATCATATTGCGGAACCCTTAAGGAAGCATGGTTGCAAAGTTGAGATGAAATCCGTCGGCTTTCGCCACGGATGTCAAAAGCGCTTTGCCTCTTCCCTTACACCCAGAGACCAGAGCAGGCTGTTCCATTGGTGCCTAATTGCAACCCACCACACCAGTCTCGTTGGCTTGCCTGCCCTTTTCTCTGGCATGCTTCCCTCATTTAATTAACGCAAGAGCCCTTCTCTCTCTCTCAGTTTCTTTTTCCTTAGGACAGCTCAGGACTCCTAAAGCCTCAATCCCACAAGACTCGTGGGGAGGGAAGAAGGATGCCGAAGGTGCCTGGCGCTGAGGACAATGCAGAGAGCGAAGAGAAAGGTGCTCGCCTGCGCCGCTTGGGATGGAGCGAGAAGCGTCTCCCTCTCCAGTCCCGGTGCCTCCCGCTTTCCAAACCTGCTTTAACTCGATTAGGAAATTAAAGGCACTTCTAAGCGCATTTTCCCTGCCTCAGTGGCTCCCCCCACCATTCCTCTGTCTCTCTATAAACTTCTGCTCTGTTTAATCATAATTCATCGCGCAAGGCGTTTTGTGCGTCTTGCGTTCCCGAGAGAGTGTGTTTGTGTGTGTGATTTTCCACTCAGGTAAACTTGGCGAACCTTGAAAGGACCCGACGTCTTGCTTTTTGAAAACATTGAGTAGGAAAGATGGAAAGAAGTGGCCTATGGAAACACCAAGAGAAGTTTCCGTCTCAGACAAATGCTGCCGAGAGAGATGAAGTAATCAGAAAACCTAGCAAAGGAGAAAGTGGTGGGGGAGAGGGAGGAGAAAGGAAAAGATTGAATTAATTAGCCTTAAAGAGCTCATGCTTGATGGAAGATCAACAACGATCTGTGTTTCCTTGGGTCATTTGCATGCGTTTCAGAACTATGCTATCGTCTTCATCCTGGTTTCCATTTTCTAGAGAAATTTTCAGTGGCGTTAGTATCAAGAAGAAGACCTATTTTTTACCTTTTGCCCCACGATTCTATTTACCCCAAAGTGGTGCAGTTCAGGCTGCTGTCCTATGCACACTTACCAGCAACAAGCCAGGAGTCACACGTCAATCACACCAGGATATATTTACAAATACCATATTTTCAAAGATGTAGATATATATGCCTTCATTTGGTGCGTATCACATTTCATTAAAAACACGCTTCACACCCCTAAAAGAATCCTGAGAACTGTAGTTTACTCTGTACAGAGCTACAATTTCCAGCACCTTTAGCAATATACAGTTCCCAAGATTCTTGGGGGGGTGCTTTAAATGTATGGTGTATGCACAGCCTTGGTGCAATTCTATACACACTTACCTAGGTGTAAGTTCTACTGAACACAACTGGGCTTACTTCTGAGTAGACATGCATAAAGGTAAAGGTAAAGGGGACCCCTGACCATTAGGTCCAATCATGGCCGACTGGGGTTGCAGCGCTCATCTTGCTTTATTGGCTGAGGGAGCCGGCGTACAGCTTCCGGGTCATGTGGCCAGCATGACTAAGCTGCTTCTGGTGAACCAGAGCCGCGCACGGAAACACCGTTTACCTTCCCGCTGGAGTGGTACCTATTAATCTACTTGCACTTTTGACGTGCTTTTGAACTGCTAGGTTGGCAGGAGCAGGGACCGAGCAATGGGAGCTCACCCTGTCGTGGGGATTCGAACCACTGACCTTCTGATCGGCAAATCCTAGGCTCTGAGTTTTAACCCACAGTGCTACCCGCATCCCTAAAGGTAAAGGGACCCCTGACCATTAGGTCCAATCATGGCTGACTGGGGTTGCCGCGCTCATCTCGCTTTATTGGCTGAGGGAGCCGGCGTACAGCTTCCGGGTCATGTGGCCAGCATGACTAAGCCGCTTCTGGCGAACAAGAGCAGTACATGGAAACACCGTTTACCTTCCCGCCGGAGCGGTACCTATTCATCTACTTGCACTTTGATGTGCTTTCGAACTGCTAGCTTGGCAGGAGCAGGGACCGAGCAATGGGAGCTCACCCCGTTGCGGGGATTCGAACCACCAACCTTATGATCGGCAAGTCCTAGGCTCTGTGGTTTAACCCACAGTGCCACCGGCGTCCCTAGGAACACACTAAAAGCATTTTGATATTTCCTGAGTCAGAAGGTCCCAAAAGCCTTTTCCTGTTTTGTGCAACTCCTCCTGCTCTTGAAGAGTTCAGACGCACAGGGTGGAATCAGTGCCAGTTTTTTCATCCTGTTGCAGTCAGTCTCTGATGCTCCAAGGCTTTTTTTTTTTTTACATCTCAGAACCATCCAACATGTGGTTTTATGCAGGAGTAAAGTCCACATGTGCTGTTGCTGACTACCAAACTCAGGACAAATAGAAATAATAGAATGGAAGAGGAGGCAGAAAGAAAATAAATAGATTAGATTAATAAGTGGGGAACTGTGAGATGCAGTGCTGATGTTCCTTTGGCGGTAGCCCATGATGGAGATGCATTGGGGATTAAATCTGTAAATTACATTTGAAACATTCCGTACCATGTGTGTGAGAGAAATATGAGAGTAAACAGGCTGTGAAGCCCTTTTAGCAGAGTAAAAACACAAGCACTTTTGCAGCTTACTAGATGCTAGGAATTACCGTAGGCAATTACACCTCTTATTCCTGCTTATTTGTGGTTGGCTGACCTTTCCCCTCTTTGTCCCTATTGCTAAGAATCAACCACATGCTTTAGTGTAAAAAAAAAAAAAGTTTACTTACGTTTCAGTGCAGGCAGCAAATATATCAAAGTAGTATGCAGGCAAAAATACTTCTTAGTTACAAAATACAAATTTCCAAAATGTAGTTTGGGCAGAGTCCAAGGATGTACATCTGCTCACATTGTTGGCTTCAAGGGAAGAGAGAGACTGAGGCAAGGAGGGAGGAGAAACTATTAAGATCCTCTGTCCTATTTCCTGCTACAGGAAGAAAGGGATATGACATCACACAGACCTGTCTTCTCTAGGAATACAGGAACTCTGAAACTTAACCCCTTTGTATGCTTATTTAGCAAACATAATTGTAATTTTGATTGAAGATTTCCCACAGCCCAAAGGGGAGAAAAGAGAGCTAATGAATCAAGGTGTAGAGACACTTCTGTACAGAAAAGTGAATGGTGGTGCTTGGAGTTTAATGTTCAGAAGAAGTAAAATTAATACAAAACCCCACACACATTACCCTGGGTACAATCACACTGTTACTCTAAGTTTGCAAAATAAGAAAGCTATGTTTATTACTGGAATTACATAGTTGATTGGGGTGGGGAATCCCTACTTCTCGCTAACATTTGTAGGCAAAACTATGAGGATCAATTTTCCACGGGTGAAACCATTAGGCCAAAATGAGATAAAAGGGGTGGGTGGGGGAAAGAAAATTGTTTAAAGTGCTAATAAGACTGTAGCCAGGAAGCCATGTTTTTGAAATATCTTTCTGTCTATCTATTGTATTCCATGAGCAAAGATCCCTGCATGTAAAACATTTATGTATTTTACACTTGCATTCTGCTGAGGCAGCATACAAGACTCTCCACCCTCCCCAAATTCACCGTCACAACAACCCTGTGAGTAGGCTGGACTGAAAATGAGTGATTACCCTGGGGCAGTGGCGTAGCGTGGGGGGTGCAGGAGGGGGCCGGCCGCACCGGGCGCAACATCTGGGGGTTAGGGTTAGGGGGCACAAATCCACGGGTTAGGGGGCGCAAATTACTTGCCTTGCCCCGGGTGCTGACAACCCACACTACGCCACTGCCCTGGGGGTAGGTTTTGATAATCTACTTTAAAACATGCAGGAAGAATTTTCATTGGTAGCGCATTAAAAAATGCAGCCCCACTCTTGCAACCTGAGGGGTGCAGCACAGCATTCTACCACCTTTCTCCTTAAGGTAGCCCACCTCCAATTACTCAGAGAGAAAAGGGGTGGGCTTTCACATCTGCCTCACTGGCCAGAAGTTGCCCATAAGGCAGCTGCACTAGACCCAGCTTTGTTCAGAAGATAAACATGCCAAACGAGGAGATTAGATTCTTGCTTGAGTTAGTTGCATGTTGGGGCTATATGGTGAGTGCCAGTAATTTTGATATTTATGTGAAATGAGGGCCAACGCAGCCAGCAACTTGATTTGCCCCTCCTGGCAAAATAGAGTCAATAATGACAGCTTCAGGTGTCCTGTGATGAAAATGCAGAAATTCTTCCACTGGCAAGTCATCTCGGGAGACAGACTGGGCTCATTATTTCCAGAATATGCATAATCAGCCCATTGCTTTATACACAAAGGGAGGGGATCTGGTTTCTCAGGCTCTGCAGCAAGATCCTGGGAATGTTATGCAGCGGGGCGGGGATCCTTCTGAGTTCAACAGGGCTTAACTCTATCGGCAAGTGTGCATGCCACTGCCCGATCCTATGCATGTTTTTACTCAGTAGGAATTCTCACAGAGTTCAATGAATTCTGCTCCCAAGTATATGATTCAAACGCTGGATACATTTTCAGAATAAGAATATAAATGGGGATTGTGTGTGTGTGTGTGTGTGTGTGTGTGTGAGAGAGAGAGAGAGAGAGAGAGAGAGAGAGAGAGAGAGACTTACTGACCTTACATTCTTTAAGGAACTCAATGTGACATACATGGTCCCCCCATGTAATCCCCATGACAACCCTGTGAGGTCAGTTAAGCCAAGAGGCAGTGATTGGCCCAAGGTCACTCACTGAGCTTCATGGCCAAATGGGGAATCAAACCCTGGTCTCCCAGGTTCTATTCCGACACTCTAACCACTACACCACACTGGGCAGTGGTTACTGTTTTACACTTATGAAATCTGAATCATAACATAATTGTTATGATTGTTAATAATAATAATAATAAATTTTATTTATATCCCGCCCTCCCCAGCCGAAGCTGGGCTCAGGGCGGCTAACAACAATCAAAATAATCCAACATTCTAAAAACATTCATTTTAAAATTAATTAAAATCAAATTGATGGCAACCATTAAGCAAAATTCTGTGCAGATTGCCAGAGGAGGGGGTCAGGCTGCGCCCTGACCAAAGGCCTGGTGGAACAGCTCTGTCTTGCAGGCCCCACGGAAAGATGTCAGGTCCCGCAGGGCCCTAGTCTCTTGTGACAGAGCATTCCACCAGATTGGAGCCGTGGCCGAGAAAGCCCTGGCTCTAGTTGAGGCCACCCTAACCTCTCTGTGGCCTGGGATCTTCAGGATGTTTTTATTTGCAGACCGTAAATTTCTCTGTGGGACATACCAGGAGAGGCGGTCCCGTAGGTACGAGGGTCCTAGGCCGTATAGGGCTTTAAAGGTTAAAACCAGCACCTTAAACCTGATCCTGTACTCCACCGGGAGCCAGTGCAGCTGTTATAGTACCGGATGAATATGATCTCGCAGCGAAGACCCCATAAGGAGTCTCGCCGCGGCATTCTGCACCCGCTGGAGTTTCTGGGTCAGTCTCAAGGGCAGCCCCACGTAGAGCGAGTTACAATAATCCAGTCTGGAGGTGACCGTCGCGTGGATCACAGTGGCTAGGTCAGGGCGAGAGAGATAAGGAGCCAACTGCTTAGCTTGGCGGAGATGAAAAAATGCCGCCTTTGTTATAGCTGTAATCTGTCGAAGGATTTAACTTCAACCGGCTCCCACGTAACCATCCAGCCACAGCTTCCAGACATCTGGTCAGTGTGTCTGGGGCTGAATCAGGATGGCCATCCATCAACAGATAGAGTTGGGTGTCATCGGCATACTGATGGCAACCCAGCCCAAAACTCCGGACAAGCTGGGCGAGGGGGCGCATAAAGATGTTAAAAAGCATCGGGGTTAAGACTGAATACTTACTGGAGCAGATTACCAAACATTCAAAAAGGAGAGAAATAGTAATCGTGGGGGACTTCAACTTCCCCGATATCTGTTGGAACTCAAACTCTGCCCAGGGTGTAAGGTCTGACAAATTCCTCCATTGCATTGCCGACAATTTCATTTCCCAGAAGGTGGAAGAACAAACAAGGGGACCATCTATCTTGGACCTGGTCCTCACCAATAGGGAAGAATTGATTGATGAAGTGGAAGCGCTTGGAAACTTGGGAGGAAGTGATCATGTTCTCCTGGGTTTCAGGATACAGAGGTGAGGGGAAACTGAGTGTAGTTGGACATGCATTCTGAACTTTAAGAAGGCCAATTTTGAAAAGCTGAAGGAGCTACTGTGTGTGATCCCATGGTCAGAAATACTCAATGATAAGGGAGTCCAAGAAAGATAGCAGTTTCTAAAAGGAGAAATATTGAAGGCCCAAATGCAGCAGACAATACCAACAAGAAAGAAAAGTGGTGAGCATCTAAGGAAATTGGTGTGGCTGCATAAGGAGTTTACAGATGAGCTGAGAATTAAGAAGGGCATGTATAAAGAAACGGAAGAAAGGGAAAACCACAAAGGAGGAGTATACATGAATAGCCAACAGTTGCAGGGGGAAAGTCAAGCCGGTTAAAGCTTAGAATAAGCTCAGGCTTGCAAGAGAGGTTAAAAATAATAAAAAAGGTTTCTTCAGCTATGTCCAAAGTAAGAGGAAGAACAAGCAAGTGGGGAACCTGGAGAAATGCTATTGGGTGACAGAGAAAAGGTGGAACTACTCAACACCTACTTGCCTCTGTCTTCAGTGATGCCCAGCCTGGTGATAACAGAGTAAATGATGTAAGGAGGGAGTTGCAGCCCAATATAGGAAAAGAGGTAGTAAGAGAACACCTAACTACTTTAAATGTATTCAGATCTCCAGGGCTTGATGAGCTGCATCCAAGGGTACTAAAAGAATTTGCGGATGTAATTTCAGAGCCTTTGTCTATTATCTTTGAGAATTATTGGAGAACAGGTGAGGTCCCTACAGACTGGGGGCGGCAAATGTTGTCCCCATAGGGGGGCAAGGAAGACCCAGGTAACTACCGACTGGTGGCAAGTGGAAAGATGTGTGGTTTTCGTTTTAGAAAAGTCTCACGAAAAGCAAGCAACTGCTAAGAGAGAGGCGAATCCTATTGCAGCCCAGAATTGCACGGCCGCGTTATCCAAAGCCGGGAAGTCTAAAACGACTTACGCTAAAACCTCGGGGAGTCTTACTATTAGGCAGAAGGAAGCGTACTTCTCAGGGAGCTATGAAAGAGCAGCCGATTATCAGTCACCGTGTTACTAAATTATGGGAAGTAACATTAAATAGAAGCAAAAAAACTATCCACTCCGTGTTCATAATCAGTACAAAATATTTCTAATAGCCTTCTTTGTATTCGAGTCAGATTTTTTAAAATGTGCATTCGTGTGGAATAGTGTGATGCTAAACCTTAAAAAGGTACATCGAGTTCAACATCCTGGATCCCAGATACCTGTGGGAAACCGCAAGCAGCGGCCGTCTCCCGCTGTTGTCCTCCAGTGACTAGTATTCTCTGTACGTCTGACACAGCCAGCCACTGATAGCCTTACCCACCATAGTTTGCTGAACCCTTAAAATAAATTAGCAGCGCAATGCTCTTTATCTGTCTGCTCTGAAATAAGTCCCATTAAGTTCAGTGGCACTCACTCTCGGATATACTCTTAACCGCCCTGTAATTCTGTAATTTTCAGATGAAGAGCGGTTTAGAAATTTAATAAATAATAATAAAACAATAAGCGTGCGCAGGAATCTTAAGCAGCAGCGCTAAAGCGGCCTATCAGTCAACAAGCTGCAGCGATTGGCTCGTCTTCTCTCTCTCTCTCTCTCTCTCTCTCTCTCTCTCTCTCTCTCTCTCTCTCCATGGCTAGCCCAGCTTTATCAAGTCCCTTTTAAAAAGGCAGGATTCAGAGGAGGCTTCCGTTTGTCAACATCATTCATTTCAGATCATCATACGGAAAAGAGGGTTTTGGGGTTTTTTTTGTTTTCAAATCCACACCGTCCTTCTCTCCTCTCCTCCCTAAACTGTTTAACCAGGAGGGAATGTTTAACTAAGTGTAAGGAACAGTTTCTGACTGGCTGTGTGCGTGTGTGCAAAACTTGGATTTGTTTTCGGCAGATATCTGGCCAGACAGAAGAGGATGCAAACCCAGTTTACAGCATTATGCGCCCTCATTAAAATAAAGAAAGTGCGCCTCTCGCGCAAAACCCTCTCCTCCTCCTCCGCCTCCGCCTCCTCCTTCTTCTCCCTGGCAAAGCCGGCCTCGTTCTCCATTTAGATGATTACCAGCCAGCCAGCAGCCGAGCAGGCCTCCCCTCTCCCTGGTGCTTTCGCATCGTCGTTCCAGCAGCAGCTACCATCTCGCTCCCTCCTCCTCCTCCTTTCCTTCCACGCGAAGAGGCTGCTCTCTCGTAAAGCAACCGAGGCGAATTCCCAGCGAATGACGGGGGGGGGGAGGTCAGATCGTGATCCGTCTGACTTTCTCTCAACCAGCGCTGCTTCTTCTTCCTCGGGCTTTGATGGGAAGAAGAGACAGGGAGAGGCTCCTTTTCACAGGCGGAGTGGGAAGGAGGGAGGCAAGACAAATCGCCCTTAAGGTCTAAGGAGGAGAAGTCACGATTCAAGCGCACCATAGTAAAATACAATATTTCGATTCGATTTTCAGAGCGCTTTGTGGAGTTATACCCGCCAACACTGTCAGCGCAATCCAATGTAGGTAGACTCTGAAAAAAATCCCACTGGGATTAATCAGTGGGATTTATGAACCATCTGGTGGTTATACAGTTTACTCGTGTGTGTAGAATCATTAAGCTGGCCAGAAGCATACAAGGAGGAATGGTTGTACTGGGAATAAAGGGCTTCCGAAACGAAGCCCCTGAAGACAGATTCTTCACTTGGACCACTACCTACATAAGTGCTGGCCTCATTATTAACATTTATTTATATAGCACCATCAATGCACAAGATGGCTGTACACAATCAAAATAAGAATTCTACCCCAAAGGGCGTACAATCTACTGCAACAAAAAGAAGCATTACAATAAAAAGCAATCGTTTACTGTGGGGTTTGCAGCCAAATCACAAATGCGAGTTTTGCTAGACAAGCACAGGGCTGGTACACGGAAAGCTCCTAAACTTCCTAGAGAGGACCCTCTGTGTGTGGTCACTTCCTCGGCCACCTCTGGGCCGGAAGTCTGTAACAAACGAGATCCTTTACACTTCCTTCCACCTGTTTTTCCACCATGCTTCCAAACTTTTCAGACTTTTGTCTGAGGGATGCAAACACATGCAGTCTATTTTGAAGCCAAATTTATATTTTAAAGCCGAGAGGTTTTCTTACTTGAATTGTATTTGCTGCCTGCATTGAAATTTAAATAAACATTTTCTGCTCTCATTTTCATCCTTTTAAAATGAATTAGATTCATGAGTATATTCATGTTTTACAGAATGATCTTGTGTTGACATAGTGCTGGTAGCATTTCACCCCCTGTTTTAGTAGTTTCCGTTCTTCATTTGGAAAATACAAAGAATCACTTCAGCAATGTGCTTTTTGCCATCTTATGCCAGCCATTATGGAGCAGAACAGGGTGTTGGGGTATGTGTGAGTGTCAGTAGTGACTAACAGGGCAAGTGCATGTTGAAGGATTAAAAGAAGAGAGCTTGAGGCATGGAATAAGGTCAAGAAAGGGTTTCTAGATAATGGCAGCCTCATAGAAGCCACAAAGCAAGCAATTAGACCAGCATCTTCAGTTGAGCTAATAGGGCAAGAGAGTGTGAAAGGAAATAGAAATTGACGCAGGAATGTTCCATACTAGAAAGGACTTAGTAGGCAAGAAGAGAGAACCTGAACAGAATATAGTAGAAATAAAGATAATGTGTTTAAATATTTTTTAAAAAGATTTCACAGTGGTTGCAATTTGCAGTTTGATGTAATGAATATGTAAATTTGAAATTTATCTGGTGCCATGGCAGTGACTGGGGAAAATCCAGTTGTAGTTCCCATATGAGATGGGTTATGAACTGGACAGTTTTTCAGCAGGACTTTGGAAAGCTTGAAGAATGTCCGAGTACTGATCAAGATGTTCCTAGGACCTTCTACATAGTGGAGGAGCTGCATGTTCCCTTTGCTCCACCACACAGGTGACATAACAGATGTGAACATAAGAAGAACATAAGAAAGCCCTGCAGGATCAAATCAGGCCAAAGGCCCATCTAGTCAAGCATTCTGCTGTCTCAGTGGCCAACAGTGGCTTTTGTGCTGAGATTCGGCTTGTGGGCTTCGCATAGGCGTCTGGTTGGCCTGAAAACAGTATGCTGGACTAGATGAACTATTGGCCTGATTCAACAGGCTCTTATTATATTTACTAACTGGAGAAAGCAGTATGTCCACTCAAAACCTTTGCAGATGCAAACAGCATTGAAAGCAGCATTGTGTGTATAACCAAACTGATACCATCATGAGCACAAATCATCATGAGGATACAATAAAAAGAACGCATGGAGGGGCCCAATAATTGGGCTTGACACCATTTTATGCATATTGGGGTCCTGTATATGCCTTTGTTATCCGAAAACTTGAATTGTGAAGCCCAATCCCAAATATCTCTATCCTTCCTGTGCCAGCAGGAACCTACACATCTAGAGGCAAAACTATGGTAGGAGCTGGCTAAGTTATAGATCTAGTCATGGGAGGGAAAAGGATGTGCTAAAGTGAGCAGATTTGAAGGAGAACAGCAACTTTAAGAGTTGTAAGGGGGAAAGGGAAATAGGAAGCTGCCAATGACTAAGTCAGGCCATTTTAGTCCATCTCAACTCAATATTGTCTGCTAGACTCAGAAGCTTGCTTTCTGTGTTGTGACATTTTGGTTGGCCATAATAGAGGGACTTTTTGTTTTTTCCAGGTGCCAATTTGACTCTTAGCCCTCCATGCTAATGTAACCTACCTCTTCATCTGCTTAGCTGATTTGGTGGGTTTCTCTCTGAGGAAAATTTGTTCATTTGGCATGCGGAGGATTGGTGAATAGCACCTCAAGAGATGATGTCATCATATTTGTAGAGAAATTAGTGGTATATGTGCCCATCCCTGCTCCAGTACACCACTGCACACTTACAACATGGATAGCCAATGTGATGCCTCCAGATATTATTGGACTCCAATGCCCTCCAACCCCAGACAACGTGGTCAACTGATTTATCTATCCTTAGTAGACTTATTTCTGGTTTATTGTAACTGAATATGAATTACTGTGTTTATTATTACTACTAGATTTATATGTTGCTTATATGCTATAATGGCTTTTAAGTGGCCTACAAGCATAAAAGCAAGTATAAAATCCATACATAATTAAAACAATTCCACAAAATAATTCTATAAATCCATTAAATGCCCATATTTAAAATATACAATAAACTATGCCAATTAAAAGTATGACAATTAAACAGTTAGAAAGCAATTAATACAGTTGGATCAAGAAGTTCAAGTTCATGGAAATGCTTGCCTAAACAAGACTTGGCAGAATGCAAGTATGCATGCAGCCTCTCATATTTCAGAAGGAAGGGCATTCCACAACAGTGCTGCCAATGGTATCAAATTGTATGGGAAAAGGCCTTGCTAGAAAAAACTAACTAGTAAACTGAAACTGACACGGGGACAAATAGAAGAGGACACCTTCACCCCAACATGGCTCCCCTTTATCACATACACAGCCGAACAAGACAACGACAAGAACCAGTGAAAAAGCCTACCTCTAAGTAACCACAAGCCAATAAACTTCAGGCCTTGGGAAAACTAGACAAGCCACATTTGCTAATCTGGATGCCCTTACTTGGCAGTGGAAGGGGAAATAGTTTTTCAGGAAACTTGACTGAGTGGCTAATAAACAGCCAGTGCAGATTCCTTAGCATTGTGATATGTGATATCCCTTAGTGTAATATGTGGGGCCCTGGGACACTTAATTTCCCATTGACCAGGTGAATAAGTAAGTTTTTATCTGACCAGTAGTGAGAAGGATAACCATATTTTCCCAGGGAGTGAGTTCCAGAGGTCTAGATGCCACCACTGAGAAGAGCCTTTTCTTGTGTAATCACACCATGAGCCACTTCTAGTAGTGGAGCCGAGAGCATTTTCCTTTTGGGTAGACAGACAGACAGTCAGAGTAATGCTAATGACAGGGATGCCTTGTTTATAGTAACCTGTAAGCTGCCCTGGGAGCCTTTATTAAATTTTAGGGCTATTTTTAAAAGTAAAAAGAAAATCCCATTAAAATTATGAATTTATCTGGGTTTGTTACTCAGTTCACATTCAATCATGGACCTCAATAGCTGCAATATGATGGTCATATTTAAACATTACCTGATATGATATGATATGATGTTCATGTTTCCCAGACACCTGTACTTTGCATTTTTATATGTACAGTTAAAATTACCTTAGGTGTAAACACCTAAAAAACACAAAGGGTGAAGCAGTCAGTGTGGCAGGCTCAAGGACAGGGAGCAAGCTTTGATTTAGAACTCTTGATGTTTACATGGCTGAAATTCCCTTATTGCAGGAACAAGTCTATCAGCTTCTGACCCAAGAAGCATGTGTGCGCCATCCTAGCCCCTTCTGGCAGCATGTTTGGTTCAGTGGCCATGCAGCTATTATCTCTCCACCCACAGCTGCACTAGCTCCCTCTCCAAGATGGATAAAACCCAGAGACTGGAAGCAAATGCTCCAGCAAGCAGAGTTCACTGAAGAAGCATTTTGACACAGAATTTACTGGCGTGCCATTGAAAACTGGCTGCCACCAAACTCTGACCTCTTTCCCGACAGCCATTCAACCCACAAGCATACAGAAAATGAAATCACAGGGCTTGGGGGTTAACCCTGTAGGGAGACTGCAAGGTCTTTGGGCTTGAACCAAAACATTTTGCATTACCTTTGTGGTCAATGACAAGAATGACATCTGCCACTATGAATGTTGAAGAGATCCGCAATAGGGAGACATGAGAATCACCCTGCTCCTATCAAAATGTGGTGTCTAATGCAGAGGTTGTTATTATTATATTTTAATATGAATTTTAAAAAAACTTACCAGAAGATGCTTTTCTCTCATTAGACTATTTATGTTACAATATGTAATCGCAGGGATTGAATTCTGTGTTTCTGTAAACAGCAATACAAGCATCAGCGTGCTGTGGTGTTTGCAGAATAATGGTGCTGGACTTGAAATAACACATAGACTGAGCCACCATAAATGATTTTCAGAGAAATATGTCACATGTTCAAACTTCATTTTGTGCTGCTTCTGCTTCTGTTCGTCTGCAATTTCCTTTAGTTAAAGGCCTTTATTTTCTTTGGACACACATTCAATGTATGATGTGCTGTCTTAAACTTTTATAAACACCTAGTTTCATGCACGGCCTGTTTTCAGGCAACTCTCACTGCATCATACATTTTGTAGTCTTAAAGCTTCCACCTTTACAATTCTATGATTCTATGACTCATATCACAGGCCCAATCCAGTTCAGTACTGACTACATGGACTGGCAGCAGCTGCCCAGGATTTCAGACAAGGGCTTCTCCCAACTCTACCTGGAGATGCTGGGGACTGAACCTGGGACCTTCTGCATGCCAAGCAGGTGCTCTCCCACAGAGCTAAAGCCTTTTTCTCACCATGCTTATTACCCACCACCCCTTTTGCAACAGTAATTATGGCTGTTTTGAAGAAGGATTTTGGTGACATTATTTTGGCCACCATCCCATCAGGGCCTAATTAGGTCACCTAATTTGGTGTGAGCTATTTTTTAAATCATCTTTCTCTCCCCCCACCCCCTCCCCACCTTTCTTCTTAGAAGCTGTCAGGAACATTTGCTGGTCTGGCAAGTTCCACAGTGGGGAGAGAGGCCTGTACCTTCTTCTCCCTCTTGGCAGGGCCCGTCTCTTTCATGCCCTCCGCTCCTCTGGGCCAGCCCCGCCGAAGCAGCGTCCTCTCTCTCTCCAGGAGGAGCGTCCAGGCGGGTGGAAGGCCGAGCACAATGGAACCTGAGAATTTCTGTCACTCTCCGCATATGGCCCGAAGTGCTTTAATCCCAATTAGGGGCGGCTGACACACGGTCCTATTCATCCCCCTCAGCTCTTGAATACATTTGCCTAGAAATGAACTTCGCCCATAGAGGCGCCGCTAAATGTGCCCAACAGCAAGGAAAATCGAATTGAGGCCTGCGCTCAATTGGAAAGCGAGGGCGGGAGAAAAGGTATGAATTTATAAGGTACACCGAAACATTGCGATTCAGCCACAAGTCGGGTGACTTTTCTTTGCACCCTGTCAACCGAAAGAGCCGGGAGATAAGTGGGCTGAGGGGGGCGGGGGCGAAGGGAGGAGGAGGACGGACGAGAAAAAAGGCGACTTTTTCCACAGACTTTGAATAAGCCAGGATAGCCCTTTCCCCCCTTTTGAAAGTGGCTGATTGTGCGCGCCTTGAAATACGCTCGCCTCCCTCCAGGCATTCCAGCGGGGCGGCCCAGCCTTGAGCGCGTCCATTTCACAGAGCGGGGGGGAGGCAGAGGCGGGCTGCAACCAAGAGAGATATTTTATTTTTAAAAATAATAATGGCGTTTTCCACAGGCCCCCAAGGCGCATCGAGACTCTGACTCTATGTTTCTCATTCTGTCTCTCTGGGAGTTGCCAAGGCAGGGCTCTCGACAGCCCAGGCCGCGATCGTGTCATCTGCCGGGGTTCCCATAGAAGCCTAATTACTATTCAAAAGCTGCTCCAATATCCCACCCGCATCTTGTCTGCCCCGCACAGCTGGTTGGGGGCCTCGGAGGTTCGCCTCCCCTCGCCCAGCCACCAAGCGAGACCCGGTCGCTTTACACAATCGGCTGCCTTTTTTTCTTTTTTCTTCCGTCCAACAAGATCTCGATTCTCGGGCCTCTTTTCTTATTTTGGAAAATAAATAAATGAATGAATTAGGAGTACTGTAAATGAAAGGAAGCCACCAACTCGAAAGGAGAGAGAAGCACTGTTAACAAAGCGGGGCTTAATTGGATTTGTCGGCTTCTTCTTGGGCAGAGCAGAGGGGCAGCAGTGAAGCTGGAGGGTGGGCTGGTCCAGGCAGAGTTCAGAATGACACTTCCAGGATTTAGGAAACACATCCCCCCATCCTCCAAAAGAACATATCTTTGAAATGAACGGCAGATCTTGGCACTGGTCACAGATAGCAATGTGTGTTACTTTGCTGACTTCAGAATTTGGTAAGCCAGCCCTGTTGCATTTTGGAGGCCCTTATGCGAAGTGAGGCCCTGGACGTCTCCCCTAAAGTCACCCTTTGATGGCGCCACTGGAGCTAAGAGCCGCCCGTGGAATCCTGAGGCGGCCAAGTGCCCTGTAACACTTAAGGCTGCAGGTGTGTGTAGGTGACACTGTGGAATCCACCCCCTAAAACAGAGCAAACAAAGAAATTCAAAAACCCAACAACCCCAGTGTATCAGGAAGAGTAGTGCTAGGGCGAGCTTAGTAATTTTCTGCTTGCATAGGGTTTTGTTTTGACATACAGGAGCCCCCAAAGAGGTGAGTCCCTCACTTGCAGGATGATAAGGCTCCCTCGATTCTACCACTTCCAGACTCTTCTGCTCTGCTGCATGTCCAGATCAGCCTTGGGGCATGCAAATAAACAAGAGCGCTCCTAAGCATACACAGAGTGCATGTCTCTTGACACTGATTAGCCACAGTCCTCTTCTATATCTCTGGGGACAGGGATTTCAGGGAGACCAGGGCACCTCCTCTATTCAAGATGTTAGCCACAGAATGCATGCCCCATAGCCAGGGGTAGGGAAAGTTTTTGAGCCAGAGGACCATATTCACAATGGGCAAGATTCTGAGGGACACATGTCAGTGGTGGGCAGGGCCAGAGGCAAACTAGGGCAGATGTTTCAACACCCACCCGTACATCTCTCTATCCTTCACCTAGGTAAGCAAGAGGCCTTCTGTTAGTTGGAAGGTCACATTTCAACCAGGCAATAGGGAACATAGAGAACAGCCTTATACAGTGGTACCTTGGATTACATACACTTCAGGTTACATATGCTTCAGGTTACAGACTCCGCTAACCCAGAAATATTACCTTGGGTTAAGAACTTTGCTTCAGGATGAGAACAGAAATCGTGCAGCGGCGGCGCAGCAGCAGCAGGAGGCCCCATTAGCTAAAGTGGTCTTCAGGTTAAGAACAGTTTCAGGTTAAGAACAGACCTCCAGAATGAATTAAGTTCTTAATCCGAGGTACCACTGTACAGTGTCAGACCATTGTTCCACCTCTCTGACAAGGGCTCTCGGGTTTCAGATAAGGCACTTTCCCAGCCCTACCTGGAGTGGCTGGGAATTGAATACAGGACCTTCTTAATGCAAAGCAGATGCTCTATCACTGAGCTACAGACTTTCCCTAGGGAGGGCATAGAGCAGGGTGGAGGCCTATGAGAGGTGTGGCCTGGGAAGGGCCCAGGGGTCAGATCTGAAGGGGCAAATTTGACCCTAAGCCTCTGCTTCCCCACTCAGCCCCTGCCCTTAACCTAAAACACACCTACTATATCTGAAACAGAATATATTTACAAGGTCAGATGGCATGACTTTTGGGCTTTCTTCTCTGCTGCCTAAGACTTAGCATTAGGGAGGTTTAAATGAATTACTGGGTTGCATAGTGGTTAGACAGACTAGGTCAGACAGACTAGGACCTTGAAGATGAGAGTTCAAATCCCAACACTGCTATGAAACTCATTAAGGCCAATCACTGTCTCTGAGCCTAACTTACCTCACAGGGTTGTTGTGATGCTAAAAAGTAGAGGTGAAAGAACTATGTATGTCACCTTGAGTTCCCTGGAGGAAAGGTAGGATAGAAATGTAATAAAACAAAACAAACAAAATTGTCTTAAAACTTGTTTTCAGGGGCCACCTGCTGCCACAAGTGAGTTAACAGAGACGTGTCCTGAGCATGTGTTGAGTGCCTTCCTCTTATAAAGTAACTGCAACAGGCCACACTTATCTAAGATGAGAGGCAGAGAGCCTAGTATTCATGTAGGCTTCAAACCCAGCATTATTTCATTTTAAAAAATTCACAACTGTAAGAAGAGATAGGACAAAAAGAAAGAAAAAAGCTATTGAAAGCTTTATAGGTTTTAAACGGTCTCCACTAAATAGTTGTCCCAGTGAAAGCTTCTTTTCATCTTACCTCTATTTAAGAATATAATTCAAGGCAACAATCCTCAGACTGTTTACGAAGAGTCAAGTGTCGCTAGTCAAAAGCAAATTACACGGTTGCTATCCTGGGAGAGAGTTCTCTCTGTCTCTCTTTTAACCCAGGGGTGGGTAGCTATATTCTCTCAAGGCCCTTCCTCACTAAAAGCAATATATATTTAATTTACACAGCCATGAGGAACAGAAACTTATTTTTGATTGAAAAATAAAATCTGGCATTGAGTGGATTCTCTCCTGAAAGAATCGTGTCAAGGCTGATCTTGTATATGAAAATGCCATCTTAGAAGGGAATACACATAAACTTGCAGTGGATAAACTGATTAGGGGTTAACTGAATTTACTCTGGTAAAAAGTGGTGGCTATTTTGTGTGTGTGTAAATTGTAAATTGACTTGTAAATTGACTCCGATCAGATGCCATGCGGAATGCTCTTTAGCCCTTACACCATTTATTCTCACCGGCCATAACAATCCAATTGACTTTACTCGGATTGTGGGGAGGAGAATGAGCGGGTGCGGGGAATAAATGGACTGGAAAGACGAAGATGCTGCAAGATTCCAGGGAGCTGATTTTGGCTGAAACACACCTTTCTTTGAGCAGGAACGAGGTCCTGCCTTGGGGAGAGAAAATAGGCTGCTCCGTTTGCACTGGGAGAATCTGGGCCACTGAATGAACTTGCAGCATTTCTTTCTTTCTCTTTCTTTCGTTCCCCCAATGTTTTTTTGTTTTGTTTTGTTTTGTTCAAGCATCCACTGTGTTTCTTTCCCCACAGCATAATGGAGCTGGCCCTGTATACAGGCATTCATGCTGGTTTGAATGTAATGTTGAACCTTCTCAGTGCTGGAGCGGTTTGATGGTTTGAATGGAGCTCCCTGGTGGGACATTGCTAGGCGCAACTGTGCCTCTTTGGACGCCTGTTGTTCCTTAACATTCATGCCTCATTATGGGGCAACCTGTTCAAGCCAAGAGAGAGCCAGTCCTGAGCCAAAGCCTTCCTCCGGGGGCGTTGGCAGTTCAGAGAGAGAGAGAGAAGGAGGGAGGGAGAGATTGAGGGAGAGGGCTAAGGAGGGGGGGGGTTAAAAATCTCTTTTGGTCGCTGGGCAAAAGTGGTTTCCCCCTTTTAACTGGTCTTTCCAGCGGCCCAGTTGAAGTGTCTCAAAAGGGACTAGTGGAATGTTTTGACTCTCAACATTGTCTCGGAATAAAGCTAGAAGCATGTAATTAATGTGTCCTTTTAATAAGGGACAATAAAGCCGTTCAAGCTATTTAATTTCATTTAATTTTCCATCCCATTTGCTTCCAAGGCTCCTTTTACCCATTTTTTTTTTAAAAACCCAGCCTTTCATGGCGTGGCTTGCTTCAGTGGGCACGTTAGATCGATTTCAGCCTGCCTTTTTAGGGACTGGGGGGAAAGGAGATAGACAAAAATCAAAGCAAACGTGTCTCCTTCCCTTTTTTGGGGAGGGGAGGGAGACCAGTTATTGTAACTAAAAGAAGCTTCCAGGCAACTGAGCCACAGGAACGGAACAAAATAAATATAATAAAATAAAAATAAAACAATGCCAACGTGCGGGGCCGCTGCCATCCTTTCCAGGGGTTGGGAGACGAGGTGTAACTTGGATGTACATGCGGATATAGAAATAAATGGTTTTTTTCCTCGCAACTGACCAGCTGTGGGTTGCTTTCCCTCGGAGGATTCGCGTGGCGCTCGCGACTCCAGCCGGCCGTGGCGAGGCTGCCCCACTAGAGCAGAAGGGTGCTTCTTCCTTTCCCCTTTGACGCCTCCGACCAGTGCCCTGGCGGCCGGCGGGCGAGTCAGGAAGGGTATATTTCAACCGGTTGTCACCCCGAAGCCGGCAGGCCAGAGGTTAGACGGACTAGTCCTTGGCTTGAATTTATTGCTCTCCGCTTTTTGTTTCGCCCTTTGCTTCCTATTCAGGATGAGGACCGCAGGGGTCATCTTCAGTCTTCAGTCCCGGCCACCGCCCCCCTCAGAAGCCGCTGCAACAGCCCAAACGATCCCTTCTCGAGAAAGCACCGATCCAATTTCACCTGACCCAGGAAAGAAAGGATTTCTGAACTCGGGTCGGTACTAAGGCCGTTTTTAGCCACGTTCCCCCAATCCCCAGCTCTCCCCTCACCCAACATCACCGTTCGTCGTTCCCAGTAATTTAGAATCTCAAACTCACACTTGCTACAAAAAGTATATATATTCGATTTGAAATTGGCTTTCCAGTCTGCAGCATCGGCGACTTGCGTAAGTGACACATCTCCAGCCAGATGCTGCGATCGCAAGCGCGCTTACCTGGGAGTAAGCCCCATTGAACTCAATCGGATCTCCTTCTAACTGGTCGTATATAGAATTGCGCTGGAAGGCTTCACTCCGCAAACAAATTTACTAGGGAGAAAGACCCATGGGACAACGTGGAACTTACTACCGAGTCAACATGAATGGGCTTGTACTCTGTGAAAGGCACTTTTGACAGTCCATAACATCCGAGACTCTTAATCTCAGGGTCGCGTGCTGGAGATCCAGGTTGGGCAAAACATTCCTGCTCTGTAGGGAGCTGGACTAGATGATCCTCGTGGTCCCCTCCAACTCTACAATTCTATGATTTCCGAAAACTGGATTTGTCAATACAGTACTTAAGTCCTATTCAATGGAGGGCGAGTGACATGGATTTTGGGTTGTAAAGCAGTCCAGTCCTTCCTTGGAAGCATCTCCATCCCAGAAGGACAGCCGTGTCATTCCCGGGGCATGCAGGGATCTTGTAGCTGCACCTTCCAACACATCACGCAATATTATTCTGACATAATTTTTAGCGCCCAGTTCGTGAAATGCCTTTAGGTTTTCCAGCCCACTAAATGCAAGTCATACAGGGGTGGCTAGCTTGTGCCTCGCCAGATGTTGTTGGACACCGACTCCTATGCCTTGGAAAGCATTAGGATTTACTTCAATCACTAGGGTCTGCTTCAATGTAAATTTATTGGTGCCAGACCAATTTCGTCTTCTGGTCATTTGCTCCGACTTCATTGAGATATCTAGGTAGCTGTTGGCGGAGCAACCTGATCCCGTGGGCGTTTCCTCAGAAGCAAGCCCAAATGAATTCAATGGGGCTTGCTTTCAAGTGAGCACCAATATGATTGTGGCTGTCGTGTGTGCCTTCAACCCCACATTTTAGAGCAGGGGTGGCGAACCTGTGGCCCGCCAGATGTTGGGTTCTGACATCCACCAGCCGCAGCCTGCAGAGCCAACGACCAGGGGTGATGGGGCATTGTAGTCCAGCAATATCTGAAGGGCTACAGATAGCCAACTGGCCAACTTCCACACACTGTTGACCATGCTGTCTGGGGATGATGAGGGCTGGAATCCATTGGTAGCGTTGGTTACCCTTGGTGTAGAGGCACAGAATCCATAGGAAAATCCCTGGGGATGTTTTACTGGGGTTCTCACCACTGCATGAAAGGAAGTCTTCTTGAAATTCAGATATAAACCTAAGTAGAACTCAACTCTTCCTTATACGGTCCCTGAAGTTGCACCTCTACATCATTTGGCTAGAAGTAAGCTCCACTAAACTTAATGGGGCTTACTTCTAAGTCAGGGTATAGGATTGTGTTGTAAATTATTTACACTTCACAACGCCTCTGTGAGTTTCTACAAGGAAACCTTTCTTGATTTTTACCTTGGGCAAACTACCATGCGTTTCTGTTACGTAAATGCGAGGAAATATTTTTGATGTAAATATAGGACAAACGAGTGGATTTGCATGAAAGTCAGCTTCAGCTTCCGAGTGCTAGGCGGAGATGAATGAAAGCTACGGAGCTGAATAGAACCTGCACAAATGAAGTGTCACGTTAATGTTTTCATTAACTGCAGAGAGTTAGAGCCAGGCTTAGACAGCAGTTGGGAGCACACTTCCTAGCAAGACTCGTCGAACTCAGTGTAACTGACTTCCAAGTAAACATGCAGAGGATCGCGCTGTTAAAGTTGTCTGATCCATAAAGAGTTTCAGGAAGCAGCAGCACATGAGCTGATTAAATTCTGGTCGGGTGACATTCTGATGAAATCAATAGATAGTTGAAGGTTATCCATATTTACTCGGAAGTAGATTCCACTGAATTCATCTGACTTATTCCCAGGTAAGCGTGCACAGGATTACCGTCCGAAAACCCAGGCGGTAGGCCTAAATGAGTTCGACTGAGCTGAATAAATTCGACTTACTCCCGAATAAATAGGTTTAGGGCTGTAGACTTAATTGTGTGCAAGGCCATCAGAGTACGATCCAGGCATGTATAGGTCCCAATGATTTCGAGGGGGTGAAGGACGAGAGGGGCATAAATAAATGCATGTTTTTAATGCTGTAATGGAAACCAATGTGCTGTAAAATTGCTGTGTCTCTTCCTTTTCATTTAAAGGGAATAACGCCCTGATCAAAATGCTACTTGAAAGTAAGTTCCATTCATTTCATTTGGACCTACCTTCCAGTGAATGTGTAACCACCAGCCTGCAAGACGTCATTGCTTTATCAAATGTGTTGTACTTAGGCTGTATTGAGCTTGACTCCAAATAGGGAAAGTGACAGAGGACCTGCTTTTCATCTAGAAGGTCCCAGGTTCAGCCCCTAGCATCTCAAGGTAGGGCTAAGAGAACAGTTGCCGGTCAGTGTAGAAAATACCACGGCTGTTCCAAGACATGTTGGCACCTGAGACGAACTACAGAATGACACTTTCCAGCCCCGCCAGGGAAGGAGAGAGTGAAGATCCTACATCAGGGACAGGGGGCGGGGCGGCGGCCGGGACTTAAGATCTAAATAGGGATCTGCTGCCCCTGTGGATCCTGCCGCCCGAAGTGGTCTCCTCACCTTGCCTCATGGGTGGGCCGGCCCTGGAAAATACCGAACTAGATGGGCTAATGATCTGAATCAATAGAAGGCATCTTCGTATGCTCCGGCTTCATCATCCGACTGTGGATTTGGTACAGTCTATCCAAGGCCTCGGATGTAGATCTCTGTGTCTGTTTATCGTGGTGCTTAAAGCAACGTGCATCTCGCTACAAACTGTGCGAGTGGGCTAGGTGACAGTCTGGAAATCCCAAGCTTGTGAGGGAAAAGAAAACTCTTTGGAATCTATTCCCATTACTAAAGAAGCGGGTAAGGAGCTAGTAAGTAGCAAATTAATGATCCAGTCTGTAACCCTATAAGAATACTTAACTGGGCAGACAATGGACCCTGCTTCTTTAGAAGCATGTGTAGGGTTGCCTTCCAAGGCTGCAACATTATGCTCATAGATATGGGGAGTAAGGCCCCATTGGATTTGATGGGACTGCACCGAAGTAAATTTGCACAGAAACAGACCACACACCTTCCGTTCCCGTTATGAAAACTTTAAGGGAAGGCAGTAGACTCTGGCCCCTCCAGCCTAAACACTCGAGGAAGTGCGTTCCATTTATTTCGGTGGGCTAAGACTTTGCTGGAACTTTTCAATCATTTCCCCGCTCTGGGTTTTAAGTTCTCGGCTTTTGTCATTTTCTTGAATCGATTCTTGCTACTGGAGGACCAATTCCTGGTCAGTTATGAAGTCTCATGATGCTCTGATTCTTCACCCAGTGAATAAATATGGACAGGAACAAGTACGTATTCGGATTATTTCGTCACCACTCCTCATCTTTCCCCCTCTCTTCTGGATTTCTTAAATAAATTCTTGTCCGTCTTGAGAAATCCCAGAGAGCACATGGGTTGCGTTTTGTTCTAGGCCTGTTGGAATGTGAGTGCTACTTTTCTATTGAAAGTTTAAAAAAAAAGAAAAGAACCGGACCACAACAATCTTTGTAGTTTAGCGACCTATATCGGGGTCGGAGAATGGATCCAGGGATTGAAAAACGATCCGTTCCGCGAGACTCCTGCATGAACTTCCCCTGTGTATTGTTTTGTGCGCTCGTGCGCCTTTTTCGCCCAATACAAGGCGCTTCCTTCGATAAGCCAAATAAAACTATTTCTAGAGAGCTTCCAAACGCGGAGCTTGGTGCTTTCAACTCAGGGCGAGGATTTCTCTGTTTTACGCAGTTAAAAGCAGGAGGAAAATGAGAGTTGAGGAACCAAGCTGTTGTTGCAAAGGGATTTCTGGGCTCCAACCAACCCGCTGAATTGGTAATATGGCAGCGTCCCCGTCCCCCCTCTTTTTTAAAGTGTAGGTATTTTCTGGTGTTTTCCCATCAAGTACCTGCCCAATTTCTGTATGGCACACGCCAGGAATCAATAGAAGTTAACAAGTCCTCCAAACATCCCCCCCTAATCTCTTTGTTTAATCGCCTTTACAATCCAGCCCAAGGAAAGAGAATTAAAAATCTTTGAAGTCTCCTGGCTGACAAAAGGCTCAGCCAAGTAGACTTAAAACACTCCCTTCTTTTCCAAAACTGGTTTGTCGGGGAACAATCGAAGGAAGTAAAATTTATGGAGAAATTATACAGTGGATTTGTCACTTAAAATATCGTAACTGTCTCGGGGACAATCCCCCATGCTGAGGATTAATGGTCCCTCCAGACCTTTGATTCACCAGCGCCTTTTCTTTGCCCTTGACAAATTGGATTTTTAGGAATGGGAAGGTCGCCGGGGCCATTGTTGGCTGCCCCATTCAAAAAAGCCCTTGATTATGCGTTGGGGTGGGTGGGGAGAGAGAGAGAGAGAGAGAGAGAGGTTGGTGGATGGGGCGGGTGGGGGGTGGGTTAGGGAAAATCTCCATGTGACCCTCTCGGGTGGGACTCGGCAGCTGCTGCAAGAGCCACACTCTCTCATCGACCCAACCCGGCGCCCTAGAGCACCGGCGGGCCGAGGGGAGAGCGCTCGTGTGGCAATTGAAAAGGCGGCGCGCACCGTCGGCCGCGTCACTTTGCGGGCGGAGATAACGCCGGTGCGACTCAGCCCTCCTCGCTGCCTGCCTCTGCCTCCCTCTCTCCCTTCTGTCACTCGAAGAGAGTCCTGCGCGCCTTTCCCGATCGCCGCGTCTGTAACCCGGAGGCAGCGATGCAAAGTAGCCGGGGTCCGCCGGCGCTCAGCGTTACCGCGGAGAGCTGCATCCCGGCTGGCCTGCGCCTGGGTCCGGTGTCCGGCACCTTCAAACTGGGCAAGTACTTGTCCGATCGCAGGGAGCCGGGACCCAAGAAAAAGGTATTGCTCCCGCACCTTGGCGGAAAGCACTGTGGAGGGAGGGTGGGGGGAAGGAGGGGAAGTGTTCGAGGGGCTGGCGCGCATCCTTGCGAGGGAATGTTTCCGCAGCAAAGTTATTTCTCTGTCCTCCTCCTCCGTTCATAAACGGGTTTGGGTGTCCACACGAAGCATCTCTGCTCTTCGGATCTTCACGAAGCCAAGAGGCTGCGGGGATGGGCGACCGCCTCTCTTTCAGACCTCTTCCTGGCCTTTCGGGGGAGATCTCTGACTTTAGATGACTTATTTGCGGGGGTGGGGGAACTGTGTTGAACCCTGCTGGATTGGACGTAGATGGGGAGGGGGAAGCTGGAAAAACGAGACAGCGGCGGGTCAACAGACTTACTGGTGCCCCCCCCCGCACCCCGAATTCTAGGAAATCAAATCCGGGTAAATCAAGGTAAATAGTTTCCTCCGGCTGATCCTCCACCATGATACCAGAGTGGTGGATACGAAATCGAATATATATTCACAACACGAAATAAAATAATAATGAATGAATGAACTGGTAGCTCGACCCCTGTTGCCTGCGATGCCAGTTGCTTTTATTGAATGTACTATGTTTACCTTCTGTTTCAAGGTTCTTTTTTTAACCTTAAAGTGGAAGAGGCAAAATAACAATTAAGTGAAACGAAATCTCTAAAGGTTCCTAACGCCACCAGGTGAGATTTCCCTCTCATGCAGGATAAAACAACCGCAGGAAAACCTCGCCCGAAACAAAAGCGGCCTGCAGTTGAGATTTCAAGAAGGGTGGCTGGATGGTGGAAGTTTGTGGGAGCGAAATCCACAGTCTTGCGGCTCCTTAAAGACTTGCGGATTTATTGTGGCTTACGCTTTCCTGGACTAGAGTCCGTCTCATTACCTGCTTGAAGGTGACAGATGCACACACGCGCACAAGAGCGCGTCGATGTATGTTTGTTTAGGGAATGCTGGGGCCTTAAGGCCATGAAGTGCAAGGGGGGCAATTGTGAGCTTTCCCCACAGGCATCTGTGCAGAACCCAAATGAATGCGAAGATAAGAGATGAAAACAGTCCTCCCACAGACCCCATGTCTGGAATGATCCAATTTATGAAGCACCCTTCTAACGCCGAAATTCTCGCGGGCTCGCCACAGTCACCGTCATTGTTGTTTTGTTTTGCTTTTAAAGAGGATTTCAGTCCATAAGAAACATTGACCAAGTAAAAGAGGATCGGAGCAATCGAGCTGATTTCCCAGCTGGCTCCAAATGTTGATCACTGCTTTGGAGTGCTTTACAGAGAAGTCTCCAAAAGGAACCCCAAATAAGAAAGATTTGTTTGTGTGTATGGATTGCAGCCTTCGAGCATCCCTTCGGATGAGCTTAGCAGAAGGCAACGTTGTCTCCTTTCTTCCCCAAAGCGCAGAGGTTTGTCGTACGTTCCGCTCGGATTCTGAATGCCCTTTAATTGTTTTTAAACGCTCTGCCAGCCCCTTCAAATTTATTTCTCTGGCTCCGTTGGTTGCTCCCTTTAGGCTGCCTTTGTTACAGTGACTTTTATTGCCTGGTCATTCAAAGAGGTAGCCCCTCATTTGCTCGCTCTCTGTGTATGACCAAGCAGATTATGAAGGATGAGGCAAGACTCTGAGGCTCAACAGAGTTGCTCCTGTCCTCTTCCTCTTTTGCTCTCATCCTCTTTTTTATTATTTCTGATTAGATTATTCGTTAATTAATTGCCCTACAGGGGCTGGGAGCCTTGAAACTAGGTGTAGCCATTTCCCCCTCGAAGTAGGAAATTTAATAACTATGGTTCTTAAATATGTTCCCCTTCGTCTTTTCAGGCTGCAGCCCTATAGGTCAGGGAAAGTGACAAGAAGCGGAAGAGAGTTTGAAGAAGGCTCTTTTCCCAACTAAGAGGGATTGTTTAAAGAGTTTATATAGGGCGTATGGGGATCACTGACCTCAGGGCAACTTACGCACTTATCTCACTTGTCTCACTTCGGAATGACATGGCATCGAGTGGAGGTGTCCCTTTATTGGTAGCTGCAATTAAGGTAAAGGTAAAGGACCCCTGGACGGTTAGCGGTTATGGGATGCGGCGCTCATCTCGATTTTCAGGCTAAGGGAGCCGGCATTTGTCCACAGACAGCTTTCCGGGTCATGTGGCCAGCATGACTAAATCACTACTGGCGCAACGGAACACCGTGACGGAAGCCAGAGCGCAGGTAAACGCCATTTACCTTCCCGCTGCAGCGGTACCTATTTATCTACTTGCACTGTTGTGCTTTTGAACTGCTAGATTGGCAGATGCTGGGACAGAGCAACAGGAGCTCACGGATTCGAACCGCAGACCTTCAGATCAGCAAGCCCAAGAGGCTCAGAGGTTTAGACCACAGCGCCACCCGCTCCCTTGGTAGCTGCAATTACGGTACATGGCAGTGAAGCCGACACACGTCGATTCAAACCCGAAGGACAACCTGGTCCACAGCTCTGGCTAAGTCTAACAATCGACTGCTATCTAAGTTAATTGGCACATTGATCCTAAAGACTATATATATATATATATGTAGCAGTCACATCGACCGAAACTCTCCAACTTCGACCCACCTGGATTTAAGAGGATTTAAATCTCCCCCAAGACAATAAAGCCGTGAGCCTAAACATACTTACTTAGAAGGACTTTTCAAATGAAATAAAGGAGAACCAAATGAAAGAGTGGAGTTATGGCTGCAATCCTATGAACGTCTACTTGGGAGTAAGAGCCCTTGAACGCAGTGAGGATTTGCTACCGAGTAAGCATGCACGTTCCAATTCCACAGAACCAGTCGCTTATAAAATAAGAAGGTGTCCATCCTCAAACCGTTTGCTAGGAGACCTTTGCATCGTTCCGGATTAGTGCAGCAATGGCTGCATTTGGTTAGCCCTGTAACTCGTCTCCTGGCTGCTGCCTCCGACTAGGATCGAGCTGCGCACTGGTTCACCTCTCTCTCTGTTGATTGTGGGATCCGCTTCTCATGGAAACGATCAAACACAGAGAGAAATTAGAGAAAAAAGTTATTTTAATAGGTTATGGTGTGGGGGGGACAGGGATGTAACATTAGCGGTCTTTTTGTCTGTGGAGCTGCTCAGTACCAGCGAATGTTGTTCTGGCTAAATAAAGCAAGGACCTTGAACTGACTGGCGGTATAAATGACAGCCTCTGCTGTCCTATGTTCCAGGTGCGGATGCTGAGAGGGGAACTGGTGGACGAAGCCGGGGGCTCTGCTGTGGAGTGGATAGGGTTAATCCGGGCTGCCAGGCACTCGCAAGAACAGACCTTGGAAGCTATTGCAGATCTACCGGGCGGACAGGTACCTACAGCCTCCCTAACTCAGCTCTATGAGCCTTTCTGTCTCAGGGCTGGATAGATTGGCTTTGCTGTCTGGTCCCTTGACGGGCTCTTTCTGTTCTTCTAGATTTTCTACCGGGCGCTGCGAGACGTCCAGCCGGGAGAGGAGCTGACCGTGTGGTATTCCAGCTCGTTGGCTCAGTGGTTTGACATCCCCACCACGGCTACTCCGACGCACGACGAGAAAGGTACGTACAGCACCTTGGCCAGCGACTTGCGCAAGGAGGAAGAGCCTCCCCACAGCGCTGCTCAACTAACTACGCGTTACAGTGAGAGTTTTGCTGTAAGCCCCGCTGAGTTCAATGGGATTTACTCACCAGTACGTTTGGGATTTCAACCCCCAGATTCTTCTATTTGAACTTAAATCGAGACGGAAGATATCAGCTGAGCCGCAGACCATCGAGTACTTAATACAGTTTAGGCGGAATGAACTTGAAAGTAAGCTCTGTTAAAGTCAACACTGGCTAATAAATTTGTGTGCGGGTGTCATTCAGTAGGTCGGTCTTATACCTTCTTCTAAACTCTAAAAACCAAACTACGGGGCAATTAATAAACTTGTCACAAACATGGAAGTAAATCCCAGTGTAAACAGTGGTGGTTGTTTTTAAAAAGATCAAGCGAGCTGTTCGTTTGTGGTGCTGGATCTATATGAGACATGTTTGCAAATACATGCTGCTCAGCTAGATCCTGTGCATGCTCACTCGGAGAGAAGCCTCAATGAAGTTAATGGGGCTTACTCTCAAGTAAGTAAGATTGAGGGCTGATGTGCAAGAAGAACCCCAGTCATGCCAAGTACTTGGTGAAAGAAGTGGGGAAGGCTTAAATACGGCTGAACCAGGATTGTGGACCTGATTGCAATAAAAAGGCAGTATTGGACCACAGCTTAGAGCTAAGATAAAAGTAGCTTAAGTAGGTCAAACAAAAATATTTACTCCAGATGCCGTCTTCCCAATGCGGTTGACCTTTCATTGGAATAGTTCTTGAGCTACGAATTTAGACCGTGCTAGAAGGGAGTTTGGACCCTGTTCCTGCTCAGCCTTTTCCTGCATGTGCACCGATTCCCTCTGCACCTTACCCAGTGGGCGCCCTGCCACACCGACATTCTTCTCCTTACAATACGACAGTTTTGGATTTTGCCCCCGCCAGTGCTAAAAGAGGCTCGCTGGTTCTAAAGGCCTAGGATGGCTTTCCTTCTGCTTTTGTGCTTTGCCTTGCATCTGCCTTGCATCTCCCTCTCCGGCTTTTCTCGTAACCTCCGGATCCCGTTCTTATTCGAAGTGACGGTATAGTCCATTTAAAGCGGGAAAGTATGCGCGCTGACATACGTGAGGACACCTCCAGCGCTGTTCCGAAATCTTGGGAATTCTTGAAGGGACTACAAAAGAAACAAATGCCACTAGATCTTCTCAGAGTTCTAAGTGCTAGAGGAGAACTCGGCCCGCCAGATTTCTTTCCCCAACCCGCCCAATCATAGTTATGGAGCTATAGTTTATACAGTGGTACCTCAGGTTACATACGCTTCAGGTTACAGACTCCGCTAACCCTTCTTCAGGATGAGAACAGAAATCGGGCTCCGGCAGTGTGACGGCAGCGGGAGGCCCCATTAGCTAAAGTGGTGCTTCAGGTTAAGAACAGTTTCAGGTTAAGAACGGACCTCCGGAACGAATTAAGTACTTAACCCGAGGTACCACTGTATTTTGAAATTGATTTTTGTTCCATTTCCTTTTTTTTTTTTTTAAGAATAGTGTTTTCAGTCAATCCATTCGTTCTCCTTTTCACTCTGGTAATGAGCGGCCACAGCTTCTTGTCCAAGTTAACGCTTTGTGTACTCTTGCTATATATATCCGGTGGCGGGAAGGACTTTGGTTTAAGACTCGTTGATTCTGAGGCAGGGAAGTGCATGGAGCTACTAGGCCTCTCGGATTCAGTGACTTGTGGATCCGTAATGCCGGTGGGCCTTTATCTGTAGATTAGTGAGCTTTAGGAGATAATATGTTAAAACAAAGAGGAAACTTAATCCTGTTAAAATACAGAGGCTGTACGGATTCAGCAGCATTTCTTGGTGATGGAACCTATCAGGAGATTCTGGCTGCAGTCCTGATCACGCTTTTATCTTTTCAGCAACGTCCCAGGAACGCGATGGGACGTGTTTAGAATTGCACAGCGAATTAATGAAACTGGAGTGTTAGCTGTTAAGTCATCAAACAGCCATTCCGAAAGGCTTCAGCTAGAACTGGTGTCCATTGATTCCGGTGGAGTTATTTCCACCACAGAGTGCAAGTTCTACACCATTGACTTAGATTTAAAACAGCTCGGCGCAATCCGAGGCAGTATAACTGGGACCAAACCCAAGAGGTTTAGCAGAATAAATGGGTCAAGGAGAAGAGCTGCTTAAAATCCAATTTTCAGTTACAGTGGTACCTCGGGTTACATATGCTTCAGGTTACATACACTTCAGGTTACAGACTCTGCTAACCCAGAAATAGTGCTTCAGGTTAAGAACTTTGCTTCAGGATGAGAACAGAAATCGGGCTCCGGCGGCACAGCAGCAGCAGGAGGCCCCATTAGCTAAAGTGGTGCTTCAGGTTAAGAGCAGTTTCAGGTTAAGAACAGACGTCCGGAACGAATTAAGTACTTAACCCGAGGTACCACTGTATATGGATTGGCCCACATAGCCCTAACAGACTTTAACTTGCACTCAGGCCCAACCCATGCATGTTTAATCAGAAGTAAACCCCACTGTGTTTAAAAGGATTGTGGACTTTGCAGGTTTGGGTTTGCAGAATACTGTACTTAGATGAATTTGTAGATGCTGCACATGCTTGGGAGGAAGCCCTTTGAACTCAGAGCAGCTGCTTCTGAGTTGCAATGTATAGGATTGGGCTGCGTGGTGAGAGGGAATAAAACTTGTCATTCCAAGGACCCTTCTTCAAAAGTGCAAGTAATATAAATGTAAAAGGCAGCTACAGAGGACCGTTTAACATAACCATGTATGTTATTGCTTTCTGCACCTATGTGTGGTATAATCCTCCTTACTACATGAGAAGTATGAAAGAGAGAAAGTCAATTGTTTCAAATCCAAGTACTTCAGGGAAAGTGAATGTAGGAGCAAGCCAAAAACACTAGAGGAAGAAATAGGACCCCACCCTACTCCAATACTAGCAGACAGGAATTACTGAAACAGAAAAAAATAGTTTCAATGTAGGAGAACTATCCTAATGCAAGAAAACTCCTCAAAAAAGTTATCAATGAATAACTGATCTGATTGCCCATTTCACATCACAAATATGTATAAGAGGCTTTATATCCCAGACAAATGGTAAGATCTACTGGTCTCAATGGGAAATTTATAAATCTCCTGCAAAAGATCACAGATGGTGCACAGAAAGGAGAACTTTTGCCTCACAGGCATTTAGTATCTATAGCTAGGACGATGATTATAGTTGCAATGATTCGTCGCTTACTACAAAAAGTCTCAAAGTGGCCTACAATTATAAAAGCATGCATAATGCATTAAAATACATCAAAAAGATAAAAGAATATTAATTGACTAAAAGTACCATCCTGCAATAACATAAGAAGGCCAAATCTTACCCCAACATGCTACAAGATGAACACCAGTACTGGCTAGGCTGTCATTGGCCTTTGACTTATTAAACAATCTATGGCCTTTTTAACTATGGGGGTGTTATTGTTTTTGTTTGTTGTTATGGTATATATTTGTGTGTTTTTATATTGTAAACCACCCTGTGACCCTTGGATTAAGGGCAGTATATATATATATCTATCTCCATATGACCCCAGTTAAGAGCTAGGTACCTGGGTGAACATGCACATATTTGCCTGGAACCTAAAAGTTGATAATGATGGCACCAGAGAGTATTCCACAATCAGGGGGCCACCACTGGAAAGACTGTGAAGCTGCCTTATCAGACTATTTTTCCATCTAGACCCCTGGGTATAGGGCGGTATATAAATTCAAACAACAACAAAAACAACAACAACAATTGTTCAGTATTTTCTACCCCCAAAGAAAAAAACTAAGTAAACAAACCAGCTATCGTGGGCTGCAAACCTAAACACACAGGAGGAAGTAAGCCCAATTGAACATCCTAGCTTAGGACTTACTTCTGAATAAACAGGCACAAGTTTGCACTCCATAGGAAGCTGCCTCATAATGAGTCAGACCATTGGTCCATCTGGTTTGGACTGGCTTCACTGTCAACACTGATTAGCAGCAACTATTCAGGGGTTCTACCTGCCCTACTTGGCTATGCTGGTGATTGAATTTGGAACCTTCTGCATGCAAAGTGGATGCTCTGACATTGAGCTATAGCCTTTCCCTTTCCTCTGATTTCTTGTTCTGTACTGGACATCATTTTGAGACATTATGGTCCCATATTTTTATGATATGGTCATGTACTCTGACCATACTGCAACGACTTTTTAAAATACTTTTGTCAACTTATCACCTTGCAACATATATTAGCAGATACATTATCTAATAAGGTGTAAAGAGAATCAATGGGTCACATTTTGGCACTTTGTGTTCTGTTTTCCGTGGCTTGAAATCATTAGGAGGCAAATTCCATGGCTTGAAATCAATAGGGGGCACATAATTTAGGGGTTCCAGAGTGAGTTCAATTATTCGTCTGCCTAGCACAATATTGTTTCCTCTCCTCGGCAAGTGTCTTCCCTAGCCCTGCTACCCCAGATCCTTTATCTCAGGCATGGGAAGAGGGGGCATCTGTGGCCCTCCAGATGTTGTTGAACTCCACTTCTCTCAACCCCATTCAGCATGACCAATGGTCAAGGATGATGGGAGTTGTAGTCCAACAAAGTTTGGAGATGCATGGGCTCTCACTATTCCTTCTTTAACTGGGAAAATCCGGGATTTAAGATGGGATTTGCTGTACGTGAAGGTGTTACTTTGACTCCCACTTTCCCAAAACTGTACACCTCTCGGAAGCATGTCTTTTCAGTATAACAACAACGATCATGAAGGGGACGAAGCCGTCTTTCCTATCTCCCTTCCCCGGATACACCGTCTCCGTGTTTAGAGTCCATAATAAATAAGAAAGTCTGTCGGATATTGTCCAGGTCTAAAATTAGCATCCTGTTACTGCTGTGGCCTGTGACCCTAAATACGCTTAATCCCAAGTAAGTGTTACAGATTTCAAGTGACACAAGCTTATTAAGGACTGGAAAACTTCTGCTAGTCAGCATTTTCTTTCCCAACACTGCATTTTAGCAATTTCTAAGCTTCTGGCAATTACTAAACCCTTCATACGAAATTAAAATACATAAGGACTAACGCAATAGGAAGCAACTTCAACCACGACTTTTTGTGGGGAAGGATTTAGATGTTAAAAGCCGATTCAGCGAGTCTCTAGTCAGCGATTCTTTCTTCCTGGATAATCTAAAATGTGCAGGGAACTGAAGTCTTGGCGAAATCAACACGATTTGCTTCTGGAGAGTTGAGAAATGCGCGAGACATTCAGTAGGCGAACTTTTTTCCACCGTCATCCCATATCGCCTGCGTGCGTCTGCTGAATTTTTTTGCAGCTGCTACAGGCACAGGAGCCCCTCTTGAAAAACAAACAAACAAACAAACAAACAAACAAACAAACAGCCTTACTTAGTACTGGCGTGCCAAACCAATTCTTATGCTCAGCTTCTCCAGTTCCGCTAAAATTATTTTTAACTTTCTCGAGTAGACTTTCATTCAATCCTAAAACGGCAACACAAACCCTGAGACAAAAACAGTTGTCAAGCAAGTGGAACTGTAAAGAGGGTGGCACTTTTAGTTTCACAAAAGTGTTTGACTCGCTCCATTTAGTCATAGATTGAGTAAACGAGGCTCTTAGCAGCATAATGTGAATCGAGAATTGGGGGGGGGGGGAGGGAGGGAGAGGAGGACAGAAGCCAGCAGTCTGGGTTTAGGGATCGTTAGTGTTTGCAAACAAAGATAATTGGAGAGCGCAGCCTTTGACGAGCTCGCCAGCCGGAGAAAGCTACTCAGTTAAGCTTGTTAACAGCGCCATCCTAACCATGCACGTTTATGCTGAGATGTAGGTCCTATAATCCAATGCGTTTAGGACTGTAGACTTAAATTCGTAAAGTTTTATTGCGGCTTCCTATTCATTCATCCCCTGCAACCGGACATTGGAAATCTGCCTTTCCAATGTAAGGCCATAGGATGCTTGCAACTGCTGACACTCAGGCTGGGAGGGAGCTATCACGGAACAGAAAGACTTTAGTTTTCTCTGCAGTTAACAGTTCCATGCTGGTTGATTCTTGAACTGACTGTCGTTTTTAAAAGACCCTTTGGCTTGCTTATTCCAGCAGGATCGAGATCTAGCGCCTCCTATGCCTTCTCGGGCATCCTTTCCTACACACCAGTTTCGCGTTAACCAGCGACGGAATCCTATCGCTGGAATCCTATCGGCCAAGCACCACCACCGCCTCTAAACACAGAACCGTAGCCCACGGCCGTCTCTATTAAGCAGCCAGGGACATTCACAATTATTTCGCTGAGATGGCCAACTAATGCATAGATCACAAATTTTATTGACATATAAACTTACAAGGTAACCAGGTGTGGTTGGACCCCAGGTGGCATTAGCCCCAGGATGACCTACGGTCAGAGAACATGGAAGCTTAGTTTTCTTCTTTTGAACCCATAAAAATGGGAAGGAAGGAAAGTACATTGGCATCTGACTGGCCACTGCAAGAACAGGATGTAGGATTAGGCTGGCTTTTGCCCTGGTCCAGCAGGACTGCTCCTATGTTATTGAGAGTAATATAGCTGTATCTAGGTGTGGCGGTTATTATATGTCTGTATTTCAACTTTTAGAACCACATGTAGAAGACAGATGATCGAATATATATTCCACAAGCTATACATTATCTTTTCATTCTTTGCCGCAGCCAGGCTCTTCACTATCTGTCTTTCCCTCTAAGCGATTTGCTTGTTCACTATTTCATATTCCGGCCCACCCCCACCCCCCACAATTGAATCCCTGTGGGGCTTTTCTTTTTGCATTCGGAAATGCCACCTCTTTTACGAGTCTCTCTATAGCTTTGAAGCGCTGGTCGCTTAATTTAACCCTTGCTGGTGTATCCTTCGGTGCAAAACCTCCGTGTTCTGCTGCAATGGCCCCACCGTCTCGACAAAGTATCGAAAGAAGGGGACGTGCGTATCGCAGGAGACCAAGTCGCCCAGTCGGTTTGTTCCGCCTTAGGGAACGCCAAGCGTTTAAGGATCGGGGGCACAAGGGCATTGTATTCTGAAAGGACCGATTACGTATGGCCCATACATATAGGATATTGTCTCGCCTGGTAATGGAAGGCTCATGATCATTAGATTGGCCTTTGTTTCCTTGCGTCAGCTCCCTGACATACGCCACCTATTCTGCAAACGTCAACAGATGGGCCGCCGGACACAGGCGTTAAGGCAACAGCTGCGCGCTTTTCATTCCTCGTGGAGTCCAAAGGCAGCCCAGCCAGAGCGCATTTGTGGCCCTCTGCATTTGCACTGCTTTTTACTCAACTCTTTACCTCCCTCCCCACTCCTCTCTCAGTACTCAACAGAGAAAGGCACTAGCAGTTTAGGATTCATATCCCACAGCCATACATCTCCCCCCTCTTTCTTAAAAAAACCCCCTAATCTCAAACAACTCCTAGCTCGCTCGTTATTTGATTCCAGCCACACACGCGTGTACTATGGAAAAATAGAGGGAAGTGCCTTCGACTGAATCAGACCCGATTGGTCTTTCTAGGTCTACACAAATTGGCAGCGGCTCTCCAGGTTTTAGACAGGGAGTTTCTCCCAGTCCTACCTCGACATGCTGGAGCTGGAACCATGGGACATTCCGCATGCAAGGCAGGTGCTCTAACCGCTGAGCCATAATAATAATAATAATAAATTGTATTTATATCCCGCCCTCCCCAGCCGAAGCCGGGCTCAGGGCGGCTAACAACACTAAAATAGTGCAACATTCTAAAAACATTATAAAAATTAATTAAAATCAAAATGAAATCAAAATTGATGGCAACCATAAACTAAGGTTTTGTAAAGATTGCCAAAGGAGGGAGTCAGGCTGCGCCCTGACCAAAGGCCTGGTGGAACAGCTCTGTTTTGCAGGCCCTGCGGAAAGATGTCAAGTCCTGCAGGGCCCTTGTCTCTTGTGACAGAGCGTTCCACCAGGTTGGAGCCGCAGCCGAAAAAGCCCTGGCTCTAGTTGAGGCCAGCCTAACCTCTCTGTGGCCTGGGACCTTCAAGATGTTTTTATTTGAAGACCGTAAGTTCCTCTGTGGGGCATACTAGGAGAGGCGGTCCCGTAGGTACGAGGGTCCTAGACCGTATAGGGCTTTAAAGGTTAAAACCAGCACCTTAAACCTGATCCTGTACTCCACCGGGAGCCTCCTTCCTTATATCTTACATTCATATATCACCTTTCTTTCTTCATTGAACCTAAGCAGTCTCCCTTCCAGCAATGTGCAGCCCCATACCAGATCAGCTTCAACAAGGTGTTGGCCTCAGGTACCCTCGGAGCGCATCTTTGGCACTCCTTACCTGCTCTCTGTGCAAATGGGATAACGAGCCCTTTCTATGGTACCCTAAGTGTGGGCTCCAAAGGCGAGTAAGGGATAGTCACAGCAGTCCACGGTTTTAATGGTAAGCACGCTTACTGAAAAGTAAATCCTTGTGCATAAACAGTCATGTAAGAAGGCTGTTAATCCGATAAATTACTTATAATGACTTTTCTAATGCTACTCACACACTCGTATTAAAGTCACAAGTCTATAGTAACTTGGACGGGAAAAGAGAAAAACAAGGGACTACTGACTGACTGACAGTGCAACCCTATACACACGCCTATTCAGAATTAAGTCTTGTTGGGTTTCGGTAACTTCCTATAACTTTGGGATTGCCGCCTGAAGCAGGCGGATCCACATTTAAGTGATCGTCGGTTTTCCACGGAGGTAAAAGAATGAGAACTCCAAATCACAAACTAGTTAAGAGATGGAGCGTTTAAATATGAATGAAATGGGTTTAGTTCCGCTAACGTCTCTGGTGCTGAACTGGCTTAAATCCAAGTAAATTGACTTTGCCAGACAACGAATCATAATGCAGTCTTCAAATCATTCACCCTGGAAACTTCTCGTTGTAGGTGGCAACAGAATTCTCTGTAGTAAGTTAGCGCTGGGCTCCAAACTTAAGGTCAATTCAAAGCCTGCAATTTTATGGTTGCAACCCTAGTTCTCACACTTGCCTAAGTCCATTTGAACCCAGTAGGACTTACTTCCAAGTCCACATGCACAGTTTTCACTGCAGGGAAAGGCTCTCGTTATTTATCAACCTCACTCCCTCTTAACGCGTTCCGAAAAGCCATCCACTATGGCTTCCTGTTCTTGAGACTATGCCAGGGTGTTTGGTAAGTGTTAGCTCTGATTTGATGTTCTAACCCTGAGAGGTTCCGATTAGTGGCCATCTTGTAACCACATTCCTTCCTGAGAGTTGCCATGGCCTAGTGTTGGGCTTTTGATTCACAAATCTGTTCAGTTATTTATTTAAGTGGAGTCCTCTCAGCTTCGCGGAGTTATGAACATAAACAAGATATGGGATGCAACGGATTAATATCAATTGTTAATAGTTACGCAGGGTTCCACTACAATAGCAGAAGCGCAGTGCAGGTTGTGTACCCTGCATGCGGTCTTCTGCCGAGTCAGACGTTGAAGTATTTTAAGTTATTCTTTCTAGAACGTTAAATCAAGCTCGTCTAAGCTTCCAAGTTTAAGGTGCAAAGCATGGTACTCTGCTGATGTCAAGGGAGTAAGGAAAGATAGAGTTGCCAAATGTCCCCTTTTTCCAGGACACGCCCTCTTTTTCATGAGTATGTAAAATGAGAGTCGTCATAACGATCCATAGGTAAAAGTAGAAATCGGCAATAGTGTCCCCTTTTTTGCTCTTCAAAACATGGCAACCCACATTATTAAATAACTAAACAATATATCCTCTCCTAGTGTCGAAATCCATCCTACAGACAATTGATCCATCTACCTTTATACTCATCTATGTGGACTTGTCTTGGCTGTCCTGCGCTTCAGACACGACCATTTCCTTGAGATCCCAGGGAATTGAACACGTGAAGCGCGTGCTCTACCACTAAACCTGGAATCACCCCAGAATCTGGTTCTCTGTCTTGAATGTCAGTGCAGTAGAGCCAACTTCGCCGCTCCCACACATCTGAGAGCAACTGCTTTGCACGCAGGAGGTTCCAGATTCGACCCCCAGCATCTCCAAGACACCTTTGAGAGCTGCTGCTGTCAGTCTGTGTAGACAGCACTGACATAGACGGACCAACAGTCTGACCTGGCGTAAAGCAACTTCCCAAGTGCAATAATGAAATGACTACCCAGGCACTACAGATCGCTATGCCGACTTGGATAAATGATAATGGGCATCTATCCGAACATGGTTGGCTGGAATGCACGGGAGGGGACCTCAGCAGAGGCTGAGAGAGATGCTTGCTATGTGACTGCGGCATGATGTAGCCCGCTTTCATCTCCGCATGTTTGGGAAGAAGGGTGGGGAGTTGATATGTGCATGAAGGGACTTGATATGCCCCAATGCTGGTCTTTGCTAGAAGTATATGGAACGTGAGTGAATTTATGAAAGACAATTAACTACAGCGTTTAATTATGGGCAGAGTATTCTCCACATTGGTAGTTGGCAGTGCAGAACTGGCAAGTGGGTTGCCCAGGGCAAGATAAAGCGACGAACATATTCAATAAATTATAATAATATTATAATAGCTGTGAAGTATGAATGCCACACAACTTCACATTAAAAAACAAACAAACCGAGAGACATTATGTGTATTCCAACAAAATCTGAATCAAATTCCACGTTTACACAACACTCCAAATTATGGATAATGCTGCACGGACAGCATCTGTTTCCATAATGGGTGTGCAGTAATTAAATATTGAGACATTAGCAAACACTTCTCAAGTTGCCTCCACGCTGACCTAGCCTTCAAATGGGGGGGGGTGGTTAGCAGGTGACTGAACTACGGCTCCCATCATCGCAAAGCACTGAGGGCTGACGGGAGTTGGACGTCTAGAAGGCCCGAGATTAGCAACCTCTTCTTCAAGCATTTCTCACTTTCAAAGTTGAACATATAATATTTCAGATCCAGGTTTCATATTCCCAAGCACGAAGAGCTTAGTCGGGGTTTCTACGTGTTTGCCTAGTTAACGTCTCCCTGCTTTGCTTTCCCTCTGCTAGGCGAAGAGCGCTACATCTGCTGGTACTGCTGGCGGACCTTCAAGTACCCCAACAGCCTCAAGGCGCACGTCCACTTCCACTGCGTGCTGAACAACGGCCGCAGCTTCCTGGGCTCGCCGGAGCACGCCCGGCCTTCGGACCTGTTCAGCCTGTCGCTGAAGCCCGCGGCCGCGCCGGCGTCCTTAAGGACCCACTGCGCCAGCGGCTCCCGGGAGAGCATCAAGCGGGAATCCTCGGGCTCACCGCCAGTGGCCAAAGCGGGCGGCGGCGGGGGGCGCAAGGCGGCGGCCAAAGAGGAGCAGGAGAGGGCCTTGGACATGAGCGTCAGCTCGACGGGAAGGGGTCCGGGGCAGTTCCTGGGCCTGCTGGGAAGCGGCGGCAGCAACGGGCTGTCCTTCTACCCCGGGGCGAGGTCCGCCTTCAAGCCCGCCGGCCTGGCCAAAGCGAACCAGGCGGACTCTTCCCCACCGGCCTCTTCTTTCCGGGAAGAGGGCAAGGCCAGTGGCTTCAGCAAGCTCTTGGGGAGCCTCAAGCCCGGCCGCTCCAGCGGCGAAGGCCCCCTGGGCGTGGGCAGCGGCCCCCACGGCCACGCGCAGCAGCAGCACCACGCGCCCCAGCCTCACCACCATCACCACCATGCCAAGTGCCACGCGGCTGCCGCGCCTCCTCCCTCAGCGGCGGCAGCGGCGGGCTTGGCTTATTCGGGGGGCGGCCGAGGCTTCCCGCTGCTCTCGCACTTCGAGGAGACGTCCGCCTTCAAGCACGTCGAGAGGGGTCTCCACGCCAGCCTGTCGCCGCCCGCCTCCGCCCGCTACCCGCCTCTCCCCAGCGGGCTCCACCTGGAGCGCTTCGCCGCAGCCCTGCCGCCCTTCGACGGGCTCAAGCCCTTCTCCGCGTCGGCGGAGTGCAGCCTCCCGCCCTTCATGCCTTTCACCGTCTACAACGGCGAGCTGCTCTACAGCGCCCCTTACTACCCGCTCAAGCTGCACTTTGGCAACCTCCTCAAGTACCCGGAGTCCGTGTCCTATTTCAACGGGGCCGCGGCGGCGGCTGCTGCAGCGGCTGCGGCGGCCGCGGGCCTGAACCCGTCGGAGCTGGGCTCCCTGGCCAGCATCGACCGCGAGATCGCCATGCACACGCAGCAGCTGTCGGAGATCGCGGCGGCCGAAAAGAGCCGCGGGCGCTTGGAGAGCTTGCAGCCCTCGGCGTCGTCGGGCCCGGCAGGCGGCAAGCCCAAGACGGGCCACTTGTGCCTGTATTGCGGCAAGCTGTACTCGCGCAAGTACGGCCTGAAGATCCACATGCGGACTCACACCGGCTACAAGCCGCTCAAGTGCAAGGTGTGCTTGCGCCCCTTCGGGGACCCCAGCAACCTCAACAAGCACATCCGCCTGCACGCCGAGGGCAACACGCCCTACCGCTGCGAGTTCTGCGGCAAAGTGCTGGTCCGGCGCCGGGACCTGGAGAGGCACGTCAAGTCCCGGCACCCGGGCCAGAGCTTGCCCAAGGGCGGCGCCGGCGGCGCGGAGGACAGGAACGGCGCCGACGCCGCCGGGTACGCGCGCCCGGAGCTGCAGGAGCCAAAGACTGACAACGAGAGCGACGTCGACGTCTGCTTCACGGACGATCAGAGCGACCAAGACACGGGCGGCAGCAGCAGCGGAGGCGGAGGCGGAGGCTGCCGGGCCAAGGAGCAGCAATAGGAAGCAGCCCGAGGGGGTGGCGGATAGGTAGGGGTGGGCCTGGGGAACGGCTCTGCCAAAGCTGCTGCCGCCGCCGCCGCTTTCCTCTCCGCCGGCTCTGCTGATTCACTCGCTCCTTGACTAAGAAAACGACCCCTAGAGTCTCCCTTCTTCCCCTAGGAACAGGACAGTATTGCTTCAACACAACAGCGGCTCGTTTTAAGACATGCCCGCATAAGATTTCAAATCATTTCTGTCCTTTCCCTCGACCCCCTTCCAGCCCGCGGGGGCTGCTAAGCTGTATACCACGGGTAGCCAACGTGGCGCCCTCCACATGTTTTTGGACTACAGTTCCCAGCATCCTTCACCATTGGCCATGGCCCTGGGGCGGTAGAGCAGCATTTAGAGGGCGTCACGTTGGCTAGCCCAGCTATACACGCAGTGTAACCGGTATGTTCAAAAGTGCAGCGTAATTCCTACCGAGCGCAGTGACACTGACTTGCCCAGTGCGCATGTGTAAGAACGGCCTCCACCAATGTGAATTCCTTCAGGTACCTCGACGGGAATTTATGTCAAACAATAATCTTCTGGTCTAGATGATGCAGGGAATCTGAGTATTCTGTCAACTTGGGTAGGAAAGATTCCTTGTCCTGGCTAAGTGGGAGATACAAAGAGCCATGCGCGGTCTTTCTTCACAGCAGAGGTAGTGTGTGGGAATGTTGGTCACACACGGGGGAGGAGGTTCCAGAGAGGTATGCCAGGAAGTCCTCCCTGTCTAGAGCAACATTCCCCTGTGTGTCCACTCTAGGCAACAGGAAATGTTGTGTTTGACTGCTTCAGTGATGATACATCCCACAGGTAGATCCAAGATGACCTTTCTCCAACAGGTCTCAAAGATAAGTGAGCAGGTGACAGGAAGTGAGGAGCTGCAACCTAAGATTATCAGTTTTAAGATCAAAGGAAAAGTCCGCGCAGAGATCAAAGGACAGAGGAACAGGTTAGGAATATCTGAGGTTCCCCACTCTAATCTGCCTTAACCCCATGCAAACCCCTCTCAGAGTGCTACAAGCAGCAGCTCTTCCAACACATACAATGACCTCAAGGCTCGCTCCGGTCATTACCATTGTAATTCAACCTGATCCTAACCGTGTCTACTCAGAAGTAAGCTCTCCTGATTTCAACGGGACTTGCTTCTAAGGGAGGATGTGTAAGGCTGCAGTCTGAGTGGACATTGCTGTTGAACACTGCCTCCGACGTAATCAATCTTCAGTGGAGGCAAATCCTGAACATTGACTTGATCATGAAGACCACCTTTTGAAGCCTTTTGCACTTCATGCTCCAGGATGCGAGTGTTTGAACCAATTCTGAGCATATTTAAATTATCCCAATGGTGAAATTTCATCCAGAATAAGATTATTTTGTATAAATCTCATTGAAATGAATGATCTTCTGGGGGAAGAAAGTCACATGGGGAGATGGGGAGGAATTAGTGGACTCACTCTTAATGAGTTCAGGTCTTCAGTCTAAAGGTTTTGGGCGAGGATTAAGTAGGGTGTAGCCCAGAATTAAGATGCGGTTCACTGATTCCCCTTCTTAGAAATATCTAAAAGGCACCGGGGACTCCACAGCAGCGGGTCCGTTTTACTGTTGTACCTTTGTAGGGAGAAAACTGTGCCTTTTTGTGTGGAGAGGGGCAGAGAAGAACGGGGAAAGGGAGTTGGTGTTCTTGGGGGGGGGTACTTTGTTTCATTTTTAAGAGGGTTTGTTCCAGTTTTGGAGCCAGATGCATATCTCAGTGGAATATCAGCAGCACCTGTAAACATCAAAAACATCGCTAGCCACAGTCTCCCCCGCTCAGTACTAAACACATTAACAGCCTGTCTACGGAGGCTGAAATCGTACACTCACTTATCTGAAAATAAACCCCATCAAATTCAGTGGGTCGCAAATCTGAGCAGATGTGCACAGGTTTGCTCTGTCAATTGGGTTTACGTAAAAGTAAATCTTACTGAGCCTATCCGGATTTACTTCGTAGTTAAGGAGGAATTCCGGATTTAGGTGGAAGTGACTAAGGTAGATTTCAGCGGAACGGATATTTCAAGCAAGGCTGCAAATCTTTCCTGGAGTTATTTGGACGAATCCCTTCGTAAGCAGCGGGGCTTTCTTAACATGTTTACTATCGTACAGCACAAAGGGGGTGTAGGATCCCGATGGGGGTAGTATGCACCCTATTTGCAACTTATTTATAGCAGAATAATATTTGCATAACATTTGTAAAATAAACATTGAAAGCATGAATCATAAAAGCACGCCGTATATAATTCTCAAGAAGATACTTCTATTAGGTTTCCTAGACTACATATTTGGTGTATGCTTGTTTTATAAGACTGATGTACAGTGGATACAGTATTTTGGTCTTGGTTGCAGTTTGTCATGAGATTCTTTTTTTTAAAATAAAGTTACAGACAAACTATTGTCTGTATTCAGCTAAGGACTTTCATCCGGTTTTTCTTTGTGAAAATTTGGAATGATCCACTACTATGAACAATTTGCTATAAAAGAAGTCCCATTAGAAGGAAAAAAATTGGTGCAAATTTATTTGCACGTTTATTCTAGCAAGTTATTTCGAATTAAGATTCACTGAACGTTGTGGGGTTTAAGTCTTCTGTGCATAATTTTTTCCCCAATCGGAGTGTAAACAATGGTAAACCAATTGAATACACTTGTTTTACATTTCTGGATTTCAAGTTCACCTAGGCAGGAGATTGGGCCCCAGGTGAGATTACACCGGTGCCCTCTCATTGATTTCAGCGGTAGCCAAAGTTAACGATCTCTCTCTTTCAGAGAAATATGGACGTATCTAGTCCTACGCCTTCGACTGACTTCCGGTTTGTCACACCGAACAAGTCCCAGGGACTTCAAGGAGTCACCCGTACAACTGCACACTGCCATATTAAACCTATTCTGATATACAGTTCTCAATATATAATTCCGTCTGGGCCTTTCCCTAGTACTCTAAACACAGGCACACAAATACTTGCGCTGAATTTGTTTCAGGCACGATATTCTCCATCCCAGTTTGGAAAACCCACTGAAGAACCGGCAGATTTGTTATATCTGCAGGAAATCGGTTAAGGTGCCGCAAGACTCTTCTTAGCTTTAGCTCCACCCGGAAGGTCTATTCCTTTGAAGATAAGGGGCTGAAGTTGGGAAGTCAGGAAAATGAAAGCATTGGGTGAAATTCCATGGAGTTCTCCAGACAAAGTATGTTATTGAAACCTATTTTAAAGGGGCTGTACATATCTGTGAATATCGTGGGACTGAATGTGGATGGAAAATTGCGAAATAAAGTAGATCTTCTCGGCAAGAGCCGTTTAGGTAAGGCTGAAATAATTAGATAAACTGGGAGCCAGTGGCTCCCATCCTAGCAGTGCCTGACCTACAGAAGATAGTTTCATTGTTGGTAGCTGCCTGGAAGCTGCCTAGAGGACCTGACCTAGGGGCAGTTAATAAATGTCTACCTAAATACGTTTGACTCAGGCTGAATTGTTAGGATCACAGTTACAGAAGGTATTATCGCCTTTTTTTAATTAAAAAAAATGAAATTCTTCACCGCAAAGACAAACAAACAAAAAGCACCGGTGGGAAATTCTGTTCCCATCGATTCAACGACCACTCTTTATGGGGTTCTAGTGTGGAATCCCCCCCTTCCTTTGTAAAAAAAGTGACCATAAACCTGACGGACGATAGGGAAAGTTATGCAGCTTACAGCGGCAGAACAAGTGGGTGACGCGGGAAAGGCTGTCTGGAAACATCCTGACGCCCGCCTAACTTTCCCTGAAATAATGGGTCCCACTGAGAACAATTTGTGCTTGTAATTTGGGGCAGGTGAAAAGCGGCCTGCATTCACGTTAGCCACTTCGGGACAGCGCCTTTAGTTCAGCAGTAGGGCATCCGCTTTGCAAGCAAGAGGTCCCAGTTTCGATCCCTGGCGTCTCCAGGTAGGACTGGAGAACACTCCCTATATGCCAGTTTTATCCCGTCCAGTTTTGTAAGCTGTATGGGTTAACTGCTCCCCCCCTTACCCAGTGCAGTATGCCTCTGAATACCAGTTGCTGGGGTAGGAGAGAGGAGGCTAGCACCCAAGTCCTGCTTTGTGGGCTTCCCTTGGGCATCTGCTTGGCCACAGTGGAAACAGGATACTGGAGAGTAGATGGGCCTCCAGTCTGACCCAGCAGGGCTTTTCCGAAGCTCTTAAAACGGAAAGTCGCTTTACATAAATCTATGTGACTCACTTAGGCAGGAATTACCAGCTGCACAAATATAAGATGGACACCTGGCTTGCCAATAGTACATGTGAAAAAGATCCAGTGGACCGTAGACTTAAGAGGACTCAACAGTGTGATGCAGCAGGAAGAAAACCTAAGCCAATAATGGCCAAACTTGGCCCTCCAGCTGTTTTGGGACTACAGTTCCCACCATCCCTGACCACTGGTCCTGTTAGCTAGGGATGATGGGAGTTGTAGTCCCAAAACAGCTGGAGGGCCAAGTTTGGCCACCACTGAGCTAATGTTATTCTGGGCTACATCAACAGAAGTAAAGTGTCTAGATCATGGGAAGTAATAGATCACACTTGGAGCACAGTGTCCAGTTCTTGGCACCACAATTTAAGAAGAGTATGGACCATCTGGAACATGTGCAGAGGAGGGCAACCATGAAGATCAAGGGTCTGGACCGTTTAGAAGGAAACAAAGCCTTATGAGAAGCGGTTGAGGGAATTGGGTATGCTTAGCCTGGAAAAGAGGAGACTCAGAGGAGCTATGATAACCATCTTCAAATATCTAAATGGCTGTAACATGGAAGATGGGGCAAGCTTGCTTCCGCCCCCAGAGGGTAGGACCTGAAACAATGGATTTATGCTACAAGAAACGAGATCAGTCTCTAAACAACAGGAATAACTTTCTGACAGTAAGAGCTGCTCAACTCCCTCAGAAGCTGGTGGAATCTCCTTCCTTGGAGATTTTAAAGCAGAGGCTGGATAGTCATGGATACGTTAGTTGAGATTCCTACATTGTAGTGGGTTGGACTAGATGACCCTTGGACGTCACTTTCAACTCTACAGTTCTGTGAATGTAGCTTTGAACCTCCTTACAACAGGATAGCAGCAGCGAGATGAGAGAGCTCAAGAAAAACGTAATCTACTGATCAAAGGCAAACTTAGTCGGCAATAAACGTTCCGCTGAAATCAATGCGAGCAGGCGATTTACAATACAGAAGGAAGAGGGTCGCAAACGTGTTTTGGTTCGGGCTGGAAACCCCTTTGTAGTCAGAATAATTGTGCTCGGCGAGTTCTGTGCTTCGGACACACGTAGTCATTCTGGTGCTAGCGTCTAGTGCCCTGCCCTTAGGAAAGGGTTTTTGTCCACATATTCTGATCAAAGTTTTTGCTACAGTAGCAATCAGACAAATGCCTTCGAAGACGCTCGGGAACCCGTGTCCCTCCAAATGTGGTTGGACTAGGACGCCCATCATCCCTGACCATTGGCCATGCTGGCTGAGGCTCATGGGACTTGGAGTCCAACAACGTCAGAAGCGCGGCAAGTTCCCCATCCCTTAGAACGTGCCTGTGCCAGTGATGATGATGATAACAATTTATTCAAACCCCGCCTTTTCCCCTGACAGGGAGTCAAGGCGGTTTACATGTAAACTAGGAACAGCCAAACACAATAAGAAATACCGAGGTGGTCAACAAATTATTGCCCCCGAAGGAAATACTTGCAGGAGGTGAATCCTGCTCAGTTAAAAAGATAAATAAATCGCAGCAGCAGAGCTGCTAAGCTTACTCCGTCCCCATCTCAAACCGCTTTATGTATGTCCCGGTGAAATCTTAGATTTAGATTCGTTTAATTGAATTTTAGCAGCCAGTCACCATACAGTTTCAATACAGCCAGAACATTCAGAATGTTTTCAGCCCCAAATAAAATCATACAGAAGCAAATGAATAAGGTGCGGGCTGGGGAGTAATAGCGTACCAATAAATGCAAATTAACCTAAAGAATCAGAGTTGCTATTCCGAGCGGTAATCGACGCCGCACGAACCTAATGTTTCTTTAAACTGGCCAGAAACACTCAAGAAGACTGAAGATTTTATAATGATAATAGTATCTTTCTCCTCCTCTTGTTTCTGCTTGTCTCTTCCTCCTGATTTGCTGATCATCTACTTAAGTTGATTGACGTCAAGCCCACCTTTGAACAACCACACGCAAAAGCAGGTGTCAGCCCCCTCATCCTAATTCTCCAAGTATCGTTATACTCCAGAACCGTCCGTTCGATTTTAGTAAATTCTGGATCCTCTTTAAACCCGCACAAACAGAACAAAAATTTCTGCTCGTGAATCTTTACATCGCATTTCCCGGTGGTGAGATATTTCTAGATACCACTTTCAACTAAAAATATAAATTTGAACGGGTAAATCAGCTGTTATGTGGCTTGGAATCCTTTGGGAGACTAACAGCGGAATCCTGTGGATTCAGTGGGGCTTACTCCCAGGCAAGGGCTTACAGGACAGGATTCTCTCCTATCCTTCCTTCCTCCTTCTGTAATACGGATGTATAAACGTACCCTGGCTACAGTTCTTTTGCCAAGCCCGTGATACATTAACGACACTCAAATCTGGCGCAAATAGCGCCATAAAGGTTGGTTTGAAATTATTATTATAACCATTATTATTACTATTCGCTTTTTAATGTGTTTAGATGGGATGCACATTCACTTTTATTTAACGGATTTATTCCATAGTCTATACACCACTCTAAGAGCTTCATCAAGCAATTCATAGCCGTATCCTATACCTCTTTTCTTGAAAGCAGGTCAGTTCAAGTCTAAATAATATTGCAGCCCCAGAGAGATCCTTTCCTGTTTTTGCTTGCAGACGTTGCAACCAGTAGTTTGGGCAATATAATCCGCATTACAGATTTAGTTGGAATTTGGAATATCAATAAACCATCAGCACTTTTGCGTCAGTATATTCGCTTAAGTCTGCCACCCAAATCTTCCTTGCGCCAGGCTGGGCGGGCGGGCAGGGTTGAATCATCTTGCAAATCAACAAACGTAACAAATTATGATTAATCTGATGCATGCTAATACCCTGTCTGCGCTTCTGCCTTGGATTCAAGGGTCCACATTAGTGTGAAAGGCGACACTGAAATCAAAGGGATTCGTTTCCAAGCAAAGGCGTTCAGGTGGTAGCACTAGTGCGACTGACGTCAGTGAAACCCAGCTGATTTAAAAATACAGGCTTACGTTGTCAATGGGTCTCCCTGTCGTATTAGCACTACGGAATAACGACGAGTCCCTATTGACAGGCGCACACATCTTGGATAAGGTCATTCGCACTGAGGATCCGGCATATTTGCCTCCATAGGACGAAAGTTGCAACAATCTTATGTCTACGGCTTCAGATGGCTTAGCGTATGGCCCATGTGTACCCCCCCCATCACTTTGTATCGAGCTGTAGGGTGCATATGGAAACTTATTTGAAAGCAAGTCCCACTGAACTCAGACAGAACCCCCCACCCACCAAAGGAAATATGTGTAGGATTTCTTTTTCAGTCATATGGCCACTGACTTGGGAGGAAGCCTCGCTGAATCCTGCGGAACTTGCTTCCTAGTAAATATGCATAGAATTGCACTGGACAGCTGCAATTCTAAGCACGCCTAGCAAGAAGTCAATTCTATATGAGTCTCGTATTGAGGAGCGAGCTGGCAGGTAGACAAAGCAGGGAAGCACCTAAGCAATCTCACGGGTCCACGACACTGCTTTTGCTGGCGATTTCCTATCCTTGTCACCTCTGGAAACCTGCTGCCGCATGCATGGAAGGGACCCAGTGCAGACCACTCCCATGCAGACACCACGGAGATGTCAAAGAGAGGTCGAGAAGAGGAGGACTCTGGCTGGGGGAAGAATGAAAATCCCCCGGGAAGGAAAGGGTGGAATATGGAAGAGATCGAGAGTCTTGGGGATCCGGGGCCCTTTCAGACGTCTGGGTTGGTATCCTCCTCCTCCTTATTTGCACCCAGAGATGCTGCAGAGCATCCCCCCGCCCCCACCATGATGTCAGCTACTGTTACGAGAATGAAACCGGGGCTGATCTTTTCTTCTGCATGCCTGTCCTGCGGCTGTGCAGCTCCTGTACAAAACTGTTTGGCCTGAAATGCTGATTCTCAGACGTCAGCTGTGCAAACCAAGGCAAACACACACACACACACACACACACACACACACACACACGCACGCACGCAGCCCGCTGGAAGCCCGTAGCAGGAAGGCCAAGACGGGTTTCCTGCAAGAAGCAGCTTATCGGGGGAACCGGGGTGCGTGGGGAGCACCTCTCTGCAGTTAAACTGAGCACAATAGAAGGAAAGCAGCAAGCTGAGGGTAAATGCGTCTTGCCCAGGACACAGCCCAGGACAGAATCCAGGACAGAGAGGAAATCCGGCCCCCTGCCTCCAAGTCCAGTTTCCTCCCATGGCAAACATTAGCTTCAGAATTGGAATAGGGATTTCCCTTAGGGGAGGATAGGAATAAATCCCCCTCCAAGCTGTTGCCATCTGGGTAATTGTAATATCCACCCATGTTATCTGCATTTCTCTATTTTAGAAAATCTGCACCTTAAATGCAAAAACATATTCATGGTCACTCCTGTAGCCAAGGTGGGGCCCTCCAGACTATAACTCCCATTAGACTCAGGCAGGGTGGTTGATGATCCAGGGCGATGGGAGTAGTGATCCAACAGCATTTGGAGGGCACCACGTTTGCTACCTGTTGGCTCATTGAATCCCACATAGCTCAGCACTCCCTCTTTTTGAGGAGACCTATTTTTCAGGCAGCAAAATATTTTAATTAAGCACCACTTGACCAACATAAGGGGAAGGGACTAAGCTTGGTGGCAGAGCAGCTGGTTTGCTTGCAGTCCCTGGCATCTCCAGGTAGGGCATCTCTAGAGAGGACTTCCTGCCTAAAACCTGGGAGAGCCACTGCCAGCCATTGTGTAGACAACATTGAGCTAGCCAGGGTAGTCCAACTTTCATACCAATTGGGCTGCAAGAGTATTTTGACATGTGCCTCCTCCTTATCCAGCCTTGGGAAGGCAGCACGGGGTGGGGTGGGGAGAAGCTGAGAGCTGCAAAATAGCCTTGAGGGTTGCATGTGGACCTCAGACCATGTGTTGGGCAGCCCTGAGCTAGATGGACCCACAGAGTGACTCAGTATTAGGTAGCTTCCCATGTTAGTGTCTTATGATCTGGACTCAACATTTGTGGTCCAAGCATAACATTCCACTCAACTTGCTTTCCTATGCTCTCCTGCATTCAGGGCCCATTCAGCTCCCTTTGGTTTAAGGCAGGAAAAACGTCATGAAGAGCTCGAGAATGGAAGATGGAAAGGTGTTTGTAGGAGTGATAGCAAATGAAGGTGGAAACCTTAAGCATACTAACATGGAATAAATCCAACTGAAAGCAGGGGGATTATATCTGAGCAATCACAGTCAGGATCATGCTGAAACTGGCAAGCATTATTTTTAAGCGTACTGCGACAAAGAAATATATCTGAAGGGTTTGCCAGAAAGCTTCAGGTCAAAACATCCTCTGTGACAGAAGATAAGGATGAGAAAGAAATGCAGCATCCATCAGTTTTAGCACAGGAAACAGTGATGGTCAAAGCTTGTTTTTAATCTATCTGTTTCTTAAGGGAAAAAAAATCAGCATGAGGACTGATGTCAAAGTTGAGTTCGAGCAGTTTCTGTGTTATCACCTTGAGGTAAACAAGAACATGTCAAGGTCAGGTTCAGCTGTGCTTGAGTTCATTGGACCATATCAGATAAATTCTAGGAGCAACAAAACGCTTTCAGGTATGTTCAAAGTCAATCCAATAAGATATGCTTCCCTATAACATGTCGGGTTTTGTATACTTATTTGCAAGACATCACAAAAAGGAAATGCTTGGCAATAGAGAGACACAGGGATGGAATTACATTAGCCGACTTATAGAAGTACACAGCTGTACATGGTTAAATCTAGTACTATTTTGAAATGAAGAAGAATGTTCCATTTTGGGAAGAAATAGCCGCATGTTCTTTGCAAATGAATGAATGAATGAATGTTAGTTCTCTTTATGGTTTGGTATAAGTCATATAATACTGCATAGACAATCTATTTGAAAAATGCACATTACATTCATTTGTTATGATACCTTTTAAGGAAGTGATACTCATTTTAAAACCCTCATTTTTTCTCTCATCTTGCATCTTAAACAGAAAAGACTCGGGACACTTTGGTACCCGAAGCAGAAAATCAAAATAGCATCCTCCCCTAGGGGTGTAAAATATGATAATGAATAAAATAACTGGCAATTTGCTACCACTTTAGGGTACAGTACTCCCAAATCTGTCAGCTGCTTAACAGTAGAGCTGGATCTAATCTTGCAGTACTTGCTGCTGCCTATGGACACTTGTTACTGATTAATCCAAAATCGGCTACATTCTACTAAAAATGAAAGAAGAAAACATGAAAAATGGAAGTTAGTTAAATGGAGCCATTCCTATACCTTGTTGCTTATCACTTATACTCTTAGCTCTTGTCTACTGATTCCTGCACTTCTAACAATCTCTATTGCAGTATCAAGAGGAAGAGGTGTGTGTGTGTGTGTGTGTGTGTGTGTGTGTGTATGAATGAAATTTTAAAAAATGCCATTGCCTGGATATTCAAATGGGTGTCCAATATTGCATGTATAAGGACTCACAGCTTTAACAGAATTAATAACAAGGAAACAGAAATAGGTTTAGGAGCTGACGCAGCAGTGGTTTGAAAGGCTGTTTAATATTAAGGGAGGGACTGTTGGTGAACAGAATCTCTGTTTGATCCAGCAAAGGCTTAAGTAAGCTGTAGTGGTTTTAATGTGTCTACAAAATGTTTCCGTTCACAGGGGTTTCCTTATTAACTGTGACAGAGAGGGAACACCTCCAAGTGTACACCCACAAATGTACACTTCACTCTACTGAAATGAAAAAGGAAGCTCACAGGACAGCAGCTGGTGTATATGTGTTTAGTATTATTATGAATATGATTATGATTATTAAAGATTTTCATAGTTTACAAAAGTACGTGCATGGTCTCTTTTTCAGGTTTTGTTTTCTACAGATCAATTACATTTTTTTTGGTAAGACGTTAGTGTTATATACAGTATAAAGTTGGGAAGAAAAAGATGGGGGATAGAGAGAGTGAGGTAGTAAAGCTTTATATTCTTCTACTTAGTGTATGTGTGGGGTTTAGTGTCAGCATCACTTGGGTAGGTTCTCTTTCTATTTGCTTGTTATATTTCCTTGGCAGTGAGAGAGGTTGGGGTGGCCTAGGGCGTGGTTGGTTGTCTTTGGTTGGCTGCAGTGAGATTTGTTCATGTGTAGGGAGGTTGTTGGGTCAAGTTAGCCATATTGATTCGTATGCTGTGGGTGGGTTCTTGTTGTTGTCTTTTTGGGCTGTTTATGTGATAAATGGGAGCCACAGTGGAGTGAAGGCACCCTCTTTTATTTGTCCCTGTGTCAGTTTCAGTCTATTGTTTAGCTTTTCTAGTAAGGCTATTTCCCATACAATTTGATACCAGTGATCCATGTTTACTCCTGACAGGTCTCCCCAGTGTCTGGCTATGATGCTTCTAGTTGCTGAGAATAGGTGGGCTGTGAGCTCTTTGTAGTTTTGTAGTGTTTAGTACAGTGGTACCTTGGGTTAAGTACTTAATTCATTCCAGAGGTCCGTTCTGAACCTGAAACTGTTCTTAACCTGAAGCACCACTTTAGCTAATGGGGCCTCCTGCGGCCGCTGCGCCGCCGGAGCACGATTTCTGTTCTCAACCTGAAGCAAAGTTCTTAACCTGAAGCACTATTTCTGGGTTAGCAGAGTCTGTAACCTGAAGCGTATGTAACCTGAGGTACCACTGTATTATGACCCATTGATCAACCCAACTCAGATCTCTTCTTCTTCTCACCTCTGGGACCCCATGACTACTTAGAGCTCCAATCAGCGACTTAAGCAGCACATTCCCAAGGTTTCTATGATCCATCATAAAACTACTGGCAAACACTGACTTAAGATACCCTCTTCCAGATGAGCGCTCTGATTAGTCCCTGCACATGGAATAAGAATGCACATTATACCTTTGAAGCATATCCAATGCACACTTAAAGCACACGACTTCCCCCAAAGAGTCCTGAGAACTGTAGTCTTCCCCTCACAGAGCTACAACTCCCAGCACCCTTAACAAACTATAGTTCCCAGGATTCTTTCAGGGCAAATCATGTGCATTGGATGTGCTTGAAATGTATGATGTGGGTCTGCCCTAAGCACTGTGTGGTTGATCAGAGTCAGTTGATGCTCTGACCCTTTCATAGCATAGTGTTTGCGTTATAAACTGGCTGGCAAAAATGATAGAGTTTGGTTAGAAAATGGAAACAATTTTTGCAAGGAAAATAAATCTACAATAATATACATGGGGTGGCATATTAAAAGGGAATGAAATTATCCTTAAAACAAAAACAAAAACGCCTTCCAGTTCCCTGCAACAGATGGTGCTCTATTGTGATTTTATGCCAGTATGATTTTTCTCTGTGCGGAAGGATGTAGGATGGGAAACAAAGCATATGCCATGTCAATATTGTACAGCACAGCGATCCATGGAAAATCACCTATTTTGTTTTCACTTGCCATCTACAGCTATTTCTCCCTGCCTCTTCTTGCACTTTTCTTCTGCGTCTCCTTTCAGGGTTTATTTATTTATCTATTTATTGACAACAGTTAGAATCCCTTATCAAATGCCAAGATTGGAAAGCAGTCACAATAGTCGTTAACACTTTTATTTTTTTAAAAAAAGAAGAAGTTTATTTAGTTAGATTACAAAACAAAAGGAGTGGGAGATTTGCAGTCAAAAGCTAACAATGCATATTCTTTTTAATTAGTAAGTCTAGGGGTTAAACGACAACAGAGCTTTACATTTCTAGATAGGCAGACTCAGACCATAGGAATGCAATTGGTGGAAAGAGAGCTCTGTGTGATGTCATTTATTCTATTTCCAGTGGCGGGAAGAAATGAAAGATTTAAACCCTTTGCCTTCCTGTCGCTCAGTCTCTTTGTCCTTTTGCTCCATGTCTTTGATGGAGTCTGTTCGCTCCATAAAAAGTAAAGGTAAAGGTACCCCTGCCCGTACGGGCCAGTCTTGACAGACTCTGGGGTTGTGCGCCCATCTCACTTAAGAGGCCGAGGGCCAGCGCTGTCCGGAGACACTTCCGGGTCACGTGGCCAGCGTGACAAAGCTGCTCTGGTGAGCCAGCGCAGCACACGGAAACGCCATTTACCTTCCTGCCAGTAAGCGGTCCGTATTTATCTACTTGCACCCGGGGGTGCTTTCGAACTGCTAGGTTGGCAGGCACTGGGACCGAGCAACGGGAGCGCACCCCGCCACGGGGATTCGAACCGCCGACCTTTCGATCGGCAAGCCCTAGGCGCTGAGGCTTTTACCCACAGCGCCACCCGCGTCCCCAGTTCGCTCCATAGCTGGACTTAAATAAAACAAGGTTTTGCAACCTTTCCTAAGCTTCTGTTTTTCTACCAAGGGGTGGTAATCAAAAGCTCTGCCCAGCTCACATTCTAAGTGCAAACGCTAAGCTGATTATGATAAACATTTAAATCCCCCACACAAGGGACACTGGAAGGATAAATATAATTAATATATCCTCTCCTACCTACTAAATCCGTCCCACAAGAAGGACCAATGGAAAGATAACTACCCGCACCATCCCCAATAGATGAAGTTCACATCAAAGCATAAGGTCTGCATCCACTTGAGTAGCCAGGTTTCAGGTATCTATGAAAAGCGAGGCAAAATATAATCATATTAGCCAGAAAAGTTTATAAGAAGCATGACGGTCTTTGCAGTCATTTTTTTTTTGCAATAAACATAATATAGTTACACCACTCCACCATGTTTTAATCCTGGGTTTGTTACTCAGTTTTTCAAGAAGTGCTAATTGACAGACCTTATTATACCAGTTCGTCAGAGAGCCCCCTTCCAGATTTCCCCAATATCTTGCTGTGATAAAGTTGGCAGCAAATAGCAAGTAACCAACAATTGGTTTAAAATGTAGGTTCACATTTTCTCAACCAAAAAGATTGAGCAAGGCCAACTCTAGGCACTTGACCACCTTCTGCCCAATGGGTTTTATGAATTTCATTGTATACTGCACCCAAAAATTTGGCAACCTTTTTGAAGGCCCATCACACGTGATGGGGTGAGCCTGATGTCACACAGCATCTCCAACACCTTGAGAAACAGGCAGAGCTGAGAAGGACCAAGCAGATGGGGTAAGACGTCACTTTTGCAAGATTTTAAGTGCTGTTTCCCTTATTGAGGCTGACACAGATTTAAATGGGAATTTTCCCCACATGGCAGCCTAGCCATCAATGAAAATTTTCCAATCTAATTCCCACATTTTTTGCATCCCATCAGCTGTGTTCATATCTGTAGTGATCTGTATAGCATATAATCTAAGACCAACACATGTTCAATGGTCCATAGCATCTATTAAAGTATAAATTAGGACCTTAATATCTATTAAACTATAAATAATGTGAAAGGTAGCAGAAGGCTAGCCTTGCTAAGTGATGCTCTTTGATTTAAGAGATTTGTGCAATAAAAGCACTAGCATTATGAGCACCCTCAAATTCTTCTGCCAATGTTCTGATTCAATCTGAAGTGTCTTTCTGTAGAGGTAAGGGAACCACAAATCTAAGCAGGCATATTTCTCTGGAATGGCTTGGAAAGATGAAACATGACTTCTTTATGTGTTTGTACAATTGTCTTGCTGATATAAGACTCAATGCAACAATAAATAACAACAACATACTAATATATAGACAGACACCTAAAGTCAAATCAGATATCTGGGTTGGTTAAACTAAAGATACCAGGCAGCTCAAGTGATATACTGAGCAGTTCAAAGTACGAACAGGAATAGAAACAAAATAAAATCCATAACATGCAAAACAGGGCAAAATTCCACAAGTCACGGCTGGCAGGGCTAGTGTTCAAAACGATAATGTTTGCAGTTTAAACGACACAGTAGAAGTTTGAACTGTGCATTGAAATCCAACCCAGGAGGAACACACTTGCCCTTGATGCAACCACACTAAGATTTTGAATATAGGAAAAAAGGAAGCTAAGATTATTATAGGAAAACATGTGTTGGATGGGAAAGATCCTAGTTCTAGTTAACTAGGTAGAGATGCAATGTTTGCTCTTTCGTCTCTGCTGGAGAGACATAAGAAAGATGTATCTTCTTTCAAGACAGGGCCAAGAAGGAACTAGAAACAGAGGTCAGGAACCCTGAGAATATCAGTCTAACACCAGAAGGAAGAGCACCACAGGTTAGGCCAGAAAGACAGTATAGAGAGTTTGGGAGTTCCTTTCTCTCAATCTCTCCTTCCCCCCTGTGCAAACCCTATCAGCCTTAATACAAGCTGAGTTGCATCCAAATACAAAATCTTTCCTGGGGCACAGCAAGTGCCTTCTTAGTGTAGGTGTGGTGCAATAGACACTTACGCTCCTTTTCTCTCTCCTCCCAGCCACAAATGTGGTGTTGGTGAGGATCTAAGAGAGCTGAGGAGGAGCAGAGGATAGCACATACCGTCTGTGGGATTTGGGATTAGGCATTTGTGTTCTGGTCTGGACAGTAATCAGAAACAATGTAGGCTGGGAGCAACTTCTGGGGACAGCATGGAAAGGGTGGTGGTACCCGAGAACAGGAAGTGTCTGAAACTTTCCTGTTGTCTCTTGAACAGCAGACATAGGCTGACTGACAGCCATAATTATGTAGAGGTGGGTAGTGTTACTTACACACACCTGAATGATGGTTTTTGGGTTTGAAGCTCTGGACCAGTTATACCAGGCATATGAATTAGTAGGCAATGAGATGTACTTTGGAGACGGTTACACCTTGGCAAGCAGCTGCTCCTGTCTTCATGTTTCAGTTCACCTTTATTTCTCTTTCCAGTGGCTCTATTCTGGTATAATACTTGTCCATTTTCTTTCCAAAGGAAAATGATTACCTTAGTGAGAGAGGGATTTTAGACTGAGATCCACATAGTATTAGAGCCGGGATACTTATGCTAGGCTAGTCCCACTAAGTTTGTTGCCTCTCAGTTGGTATTTACTTTGCAAGCTGTTTCTTGTTGGGAATTAACAAAGAAGGGCTTCATCATGATAAAGCCATATAGTTATTCAGGGAGTACAAGGTTAAGAGAACAATTTTCAAATAAGACTGAGGGGTTAATAATTTGAATCATCCTCTTAGCAGGATGCTGAACATTAAATCAGCACTTGCATTATGGCACCTGAACATTGTTTTAGAGATGCTGCTGGAATTTCTAGCCCTTAAAGGGTGTGCATGTTCCTTGTCTTTCTCAAGGTCTCCTATAAATTGGCTTTCAGCTTCTTTTCTCTCCTAATCTTCCTCCTGCTTTCCTTGCCTGTTTTTTTATTGTCAGTTGCTATCTATCTACATTTGATTTGCTTCCACAGAAATACATTGTCTAATGCTAAGCCTTTGATTTCAAAAAGAAAGAAAGGTCTTTGCTCACCTGGTACGTCGCAGGGGTGGTGCCACTGAAGATGAAGAAATTATTCTTGCCCAACAAAGAGAGGAGAGGAGATATAGCCCCTGATCTGTACTATGCTTCATATTCTTAAAACGTGCCCCTTCTTCACTATACATTTTTGACAGCATTAGTCCCAAAGAATCCTGGGAACTATAGTTTGTTAAGGGTGATGAGTGTTGTTGTTGTTGCTGTTGTTGTTTAGTCATTTAGTCGAGTCCGACTCAGAGACCTCTATTCTCCCCACAGAGCTACAATTCCCAGAGTTCACTGGGAAGAGGGATTGACTGCGAAACCTCTCTGAAAATTGTAGCTTTTTGAGGAAAACAGGTATCTCCTAACAACTCTCAGCACCCATAACAAACTACAGTCCCATGAATTTTTCAGGAGAAGCCATGACTGTTTGTAGTGTTATGATACTGCTTGAAATGTATAGTGCAGATGGGGCTATAATTTGTTTAATTACTACATGGACAGCCCATCTTTGCCTCCAAGGAGCTCAGGGCACACGATTCTTCCCATCTCTATTTTATACTTAAATTCAACAGCAAAGCAGGCTTCGGTTCATGGCTTCTCTGCAGCTTCAGGGACCAGTAAAGCAAAAGGATGCTACAATGTGTGGTCCCGAGACTGCATCTATTCCCATTGCTTGGTTGGAAGCATATATGGAGTGCTAAACACCTGTTTGGGGTGGGAGGGGGAGTGGGAGTGGTGAGAAAAGAACCTTCTTTGCTCCCACAGGTTGAGGGAGTTTCCAAGCATTTTTGTGTGCAGGCGAGTCCCATGGACTGCAAGAAGATCAAACCTATCCATTCTTAAGGAAATCAGCCCTGAGTGCTCACTGGAAGGACAGATCCTGAAGCTGAAGCTCCAGTACTTTGGCCACCTCATGAGAAGAGAAGACTCCCTGGAAAAGACCCTGATGTTGAGAAAGATGGAGGGCACAAGGAGAAGGGGACGACAGAGGATGAGATGGTTGGACAGTGTTCTCGAAGCTACCAGCATGAGTTTGACCAAACTGCGGGAGGCAGTGGAAGACAGGAGTGCCTGGCGTGCTCTGGCCCATGGAGTCACAAAGAGTCGGACACGACTAAACAACTAAATAACAACAACACACACAGATTCTCTTCTTCATTACTACATGCTGGGCTATTTGGATCAGGGCCTTGCTACAGCTTGCAGTTGCAATTTTTGCCTGCCATCTTATTCCAAGTCCTGCATTTAGTCACTATTATTATCAACTCACACTTATGGCACCTTTTAAAATGTGTTGCTGTTTCTTTACATCTGCCCCAATCACAGTGCCTGGATTTGGACAACCATGGAGAGATGCATTTGAGATTTTAACTCGCTCAATCAACAGTGAAGTCTTGTGGCCAAGAGCATAGCAGGTCCTGAGTGCAGCTCACACCAGCTGCAGAAGACTGGTAGAGCTCTCTGCCAGAGAAACAAAGGCATGCAAATAAGGTGTATTTTGCAATCTGGCAAAGATGAAATGATATTCACTTGCAAATGAGTTTCTGTGTTTGATCTGCAGATAAATAAAAGTGATTTATTGAAGATCCTCTGATACACATCCACATTTATAAGTGCATCTTTATGAATTACCAAATATTTTGCAACATTTTATGTAGAGTGTCACTTTTATCTTTTTTAAACAACCCCCCCATTTTTGTGTGCCAGACAACTGAGCAAAGAGTCAAACAGACAACAGTTGCTGCTGTAAATATTAAGAAAGCACTATGAAAGAGTACCCTGCATGGATTTTTAATATGGCGCAAGTTCTTATAGGGTACAATATATATTTCCAGATACAAAAGTTAAAATGCTTAATTTTAGCTGGATTATACATGTGGTTAATCTTAATTATTATGTTCTATCTTTCTATTTATGAACTATATTATATATATTTTTCATTTTGAAAGTCATCTGGCACCCTAGTAGAAGTTGTGGTGACGCTTGGTATATTTAGACCCTGGACTTCATGGGCTTATTGGATGCAATAGGCTTCCACTGGCCCTGTCAGTTTAGCTGTGAGGCACAAAATTTTGCATTTTGTGCTTTGCAACTACATGTATATTCCTGAAATATTAGAGCAAAAACAAACAAACAACAAGTTTGCCGTTCCTGATAAAAGTAGAAATGCTCAGAGCATGTGTAGTTTAAGCATGCCGTTTAAATCAGAGCACCAGCATAACTAGAAGAATGCAATGATATTTGCCTACTTCTGCCCAGATGCTACATGCATTTACTTATGGATAAGCACCATTTTGTCGTTGAAAAGGCTAATATATTTTTAAAGTAAAAATAATTAAATGGGCATCTATAACCATTTCCATTCCAGAGTGTCTTTTCCTTCTGACAATAACATGCTTTTCTAAGAATAAGGATAAAGGAACTGTAGTGTGGCCACCAGCCTCAGCTACACAGTGGGGCTTGTGTATAAAAAGGTAAAGGGACCCCTGACCATTAGGTCCAGTCGTGGCCGACTCTGGGGTTGCGGCGCTCATCTCGCTTTATTGGCCGAGGGAGCCAACGTACAGCTTCCGGGTCATGTGGCCAGCATGACTAAGCCGCTTCTGGCGAACCAGAGCAGCGCACGGAAACGCCGTTTACCTTCCCGCCGGAGTGGTACCTATCTATCTACTTGCACTTTGACGTGCTTTCAAACTGCTAGGTTGGCAGGAGCAGGGACCGAGCAATGGGAGCTCACCCCGTCGCAGGGATTCGAACCGCAACCTTCTGATTGGCAGGTCCTAGGCTCTGTGGTTTAACAGACCCGCGTCTCTTGTGTATAGATTCACACAATTGGAACCTTCCACCAAATGTTGCAGTATGGAGTGCTCCTCTTCAGTGTTTCAGTCAGTCAATGATGTTGCCCCCGCATCCTTCCATCTTTTCCTCCTGCCGCTTCATTTTAGATATTTCCTCCCAGTCAGCATTACATGGCCACTGAGCATGCTCAGTTCCCACTGGGATGTTTTGGGGGTCCCTCCACCTCTTCATGTTCCCCCGCCCAAAGCTTTCCCCGAGTTGCAAGTCCCTCCTTTTTGTATGTAAATGCTGCCATTTCGGCTGCATAAGGATCCACATCTACCTCTGAGCTTTGCAAATAAAGGGAACAACTGCTTTAGTGGGTGGGCTGAGTTATAGATCCACATAACCCCAGCCTGTTCTTCTCCTTCAACCTGTTCACTGCAAGCCACAGTGAAAGCTGCAGACCCAGAGTTGGCGATATTATCTGCACCGGCAAGAGTTGTTCTGGGAACCTGTAAGAAAAGGTACCTGCTTTTTGTCCCACTTCCTACATCTCTGGTTTAGTGGGCAAGCACTGAATAGAGAGCGTGGGAAACTGCCGTCTGGAAGTGCCCTGGAGCTTTCCCATCTGCCTGTCTGCTTTCGCCTCCTAATTTTTTTCCTCTACTATTGACTGATTTCTTATATCTGAAGGCTTAATTATATTTTGCAAGTGTTTCCATCATTTTAAGTTTGAATGCACCATTATTTGCCTAATCTTCCACACCACCCCCTCTCTTTTTTTCTTTCCTTTTGTCTCTTGCCCGTTGCCAAATTATATGCAACTTTGGTACAGAGACTTGCTTATTACTCTATATTTATGGGAGTTGAAGAGCCAACCAAAGTTAAATGTTATGTCACAAATGTCTACGTGATAAAATAATAATAGTAATATTTTCTTAGTCAATAAGGCTTAAAAGTTGTTAACTTTGGATAATGTGTAACAACTGCAGTAATTTACTACTCTTAATAAATTTAGCTATCATGATTAATAAGCTCAAATCTAGAAGATGGGAGCTCTAGTGCAGGGCCTGGTGAAAGATGGGCATCCCATAGGACCCGAAAGATTGGATCAGCTTTTAAAAAATAAGGGTGGTGGTAAAAGTTGCAGATTTACTTCTTTGCAAAGATGTTTGCAAAGGGGAAGGTTGATCACCCTTTGACAACCTTTGAAAACAGAAAGGGCAATCAGAAAGGTTTACGTTTCTTCATTTATGGCATTTATGAATATGGCAGGGTTAGGGAACCTGTGGCCCTTGGGATGTTGTTGGACTCAAATTCTCATAAACCCTGATCATTGTCTATGCTGGCTTGGGTTGATGGGACTTGGAGTGCAATGATATCTAGAAGGGCCACAAGTTCCCCATCCTTATTCTGTGGCAACAAAAGTAGGACAAAAGAAGCTTGGAAAGCAGAATTTTGAGCATCCATCATCTCTGAGAGTTATCACAGAGCGAGAGCCATACAAGACTGTTGGTGACTTCCACAAATCAGATGGAAGTCAGTTGGTTGTTCACCACTGGCCTGCGAGTGCTCCAATTGGAGAACAGTCTTTACCAAAGGTGTCATGGGCTTTGAAGATGCTCGAACTCAGGATGAAAGAGAGAAATGTGCTAACAGAAAGGCACGATTGGCAAACCCTCACCGTGATCAACTCCCACCCGGAAACCTATGTCCCCACTGTGGAAGGATGTGTGGATCCAGAATTGGCCTCCATAGTCACTTGCGGACTCACTGTTTAACCCATGTTTAGGAAGACAATCTTACTTGGCTACAAGTCATCGCCAAAGAAGAAAGAAGAAGAGACACTTCAAACTAGTGTGATGTATCTGTAGAATATCATGAGCTTCAGCAGTTTTCAGAGATTTCCTGTTCCCAGCAGACAGCGTCTTCCAGAGTCCCTGGTTAAGGGGAAAAACTCCTTCCCCACATATAAAATTATCTGGAGATTTGTTTCCTGTTCATTTAGCTTGCGAACTGGGTGTGTATGTGTGGAACCTATTCACCACTGAATGAAGGAGAGGTACCATCAGAAAGCTGAGAAGGAAGGAAAAGCAGTGCATTGTATTTAGATTGGGAAACCTGTGCTGTTAAGCACTCAATACTGTACACTCCATCCACTTAGTGATAGCAATAAGGAAAAGACTCTTTCAATGCATAGTTAAGGGACACTGTGACATCAGCAGAAAGTGCACCAATCCTCATTCTCTGCCATCTCCCCTATTTGCATGCAGGGCCATTGTAACAGCAGCAATCAGCAAACCAACCATCTCACCATTCCTTTATATGCATATTTGAAAATTCTGGAATCTAAATTTAGCTGGCAAAATGGGCAAGCCAAAATGGAGCTATCAAAAAAGAAGAAGGTTTCAGCATCCTTCCCCCCCCCCAAGATTTGCAGAATATTTGGGGGGGGGGAAGAAACCCAAGGGAGCATTCTCTCTCCCGAAAAATCTAATGAGGACTGAACATAATCCATGGCTGCAGAATGCTGAGTGGGAAATGAGGTGCATGTGACAGAATCTAGTATCCTCAATGAAGGTACAGAATCATAGAATTGTAGAGTTGAAAGGGACCCTGAGGATCATCTAGTCCAACCCCCTGCAAAGCAGGAATATGCAGCTGCCTCATACAGGGATCCAAAGTGCAACCTTGGCATCATCAGTGCCATGCTCCAACCAACAGACCTATGGCTGGCAGAAACACTGAACAGGAGTGCGCAGCATTTTGTTTCAAGTCTGTCTTTTTTCTGAGCTCTACATCTACATGGCAAAATGGGGAAACTGCAGATTTCAAACATTTTATGGCCCTATTCAGGCATTCCTTCTCTTGCACGATTACCGTTTCCTGAGAAGAGTAGAGGTGCTCACTCTCCTTCCATTGCATCAAGCTTCTGCATGCTGGGGGCTGAACCTTTGCAGCAGGAGGCCTGCACATGCAGTTCCAAAATGGCGGCACAGCTCCCATCACACAGGCCTGCAGACATGGCAATGATGAGACTGATGGGACAGAGCCAGGGAGCATATCCCTGCCAAGGGGCAAAGACAACCCCTGAAGAAAGCTTCAATTGTTTGCTTTGCATCTTGCTGTAACAATAATAAATCTGCACATTCTAGAATAGATATTTATAGATTTCACAGAAAGGGGCATATTCAGCATTAAGAGTTTCATTCTAAGTATGCGGTTTGTGAAGCAATAAAGCTCTTCATTTTTATGATTCACTCAAGTAGAAGTATTCATTTTTTAACAAAAGCTACTTTCTCCATCTGTTAACTTGTCCAGAGTATCTTTTGTATTGACAACTCAAAAGCGTGAACTTGAATTTATTATAAGTTGTCACGAAATCACAGTGCTTTTAACTTATTGATGGGTTGGTGTCTCCTAGGAAGTAACAACTGGGGTGGCTGAAAGCTGTCCTTACTGTTCAGATATTCTTACAAGGTTTTAGGTTCTTTATGGCTGTGCTTAAGTTGTCATGGAAGGCTTTCTTCAGAGAAAAATTCAGAATTTGATATAATGGGCTAATTTGCCTTTTTAATTAAAAACCTCAACAACTAAAAGATAGAAACTGATCCTATCTTCTCACTGGGGGAATATTCCAAAAACGAGTCTCTTTTCAACTGATGCAAAGCTCAAAGACCAGTTCCATGATGGAACTTTCTGCATTTGTGTCTTTATAATCATTTCAGAAACAGTAAGCTCATTTGTTTTTAATAACATTGCAGAAAAAGACCAGAAATTATATAATGACTGCAGAAATCACATTTTAAACAAATGAACAGAGAGAGAGAAAAAATGATTTTTAAAATTGTAATTCTCCAATTTATATGTAATTACCAGCTATCAAAGAACCTTCCTGGTATGCATAATGACCACCTTTTGTCCTTGCATGAAAAGTCAAGGTGTTTTCATTTATGGCTTTGTTCTCATCAGCTTATTCCTGGCTGGTTGGGAAAGGCAGAGGCAGCTGTTTTTATGACATTTTTCACAGCCGTTCTTCAAACTAGCAAACATATTCACATGAAAACCAGCTGGGCGTATTCCAAGTCTCTGAAACCCAGTACAGGCAAAGACCAAGTGGGTCAAGCTAATGGAAAACTGGCAGTGTGAAGTATAAAAAGGGTCTTAAACTTTTTTTATTAAAAATATATATAATAAGAATAGATAACTATTTCTGAGATTATTATAATTTAAACAATGAGAAAGTAGACAACATGCAACCATTCTCGATATATTTCACAACTAATTTTAGCTCTGTAGTAGATCTTCTTTTACATACATGTAGTACTAAGGGTTGTGCCCCTGCACTGCTCTTTCCACTTGCCAACCCCCTGCCACTCCCTCACATCAACCTCCCCTCACACACAAAAAGCATTAAGTAGGGTGTTCAGGACTCAGTGCTCCTCCATATTGCCTTATTTGTACTTTATTTTTCCTGTTTGGGTGCATTTGACTTGAATACCAGTAACTGCCACAAAAGGAAAGCTGGTTTCTAGGGCACTGCTGATTCTGTGGATTTGGTGCTGCCTGTGTGCTTGTTTCTGCACCCTTCTTTATCCTGGACATTGCTAAATAAACAGATTATCAGAACTCTTTTCTCCAAAGAAAATTGACCCCCATAAAAGCATTCTGGAAGTGATGCAAATAAGTAGAAGCAGAGGGTGGGGGGATGCTTTGTTGGTTGATAAATAATACGCCTTCCTATGTCCTCCACAATGAATTTCCGGGCTCAGCAGGTAAGCAAGGCTATATGTTGGGCAATGGATTCAAATGAATCCCCAATTCTAAACTGAAGAGTGATTCAGGGCTTGTCCAAGTTGGAGCAGGAGCTGTCCAAGGTGCCTCAAACAGGCGATGGGATGCTTAAAGTAGCACATCAGTGATTCAGACATCGAAAAACTGCATCCACTGTTCTTGTCCATTAATGAGGGCTAATGTTCATGATCAAGCCACATCAAACCTCTTGACAGAATGGCTTTCCATAGTAGGACAACATGGCTGTTACAACATTATACATCTGGTAAGGGTCAAAATCGCTTGATGTCTTCCATTTTTTCCCATTTTTTGCTATAGAAATAGCTCACTCTCAACTGTGAATACAAGAGAAGGGTGAAGATAATACGTAGCATCTGAAGATAAAGCTTACAGGTAAAAGACTGACTACCTGGTTTGTAATAAGTGGTTTTCCATTTAATCTGCTGGCATTCTTCCAAGGACATCTTTTCAAAGATGAAGCAAGGGCTGATGAAGTTTTGAAGAACTTGGGCTGCGTGCTTTCAATAACAGATTTAATTAACAAACCTGAACACAGTGAGGCACTTGAAATCATATTAAAACAATACTTGCATATTAAGTCAGCTTGTGAATGCAGTTTTTGGAGTGAACAGCTTGAAAATATCATCAAATTGCCATGTAATTAAAAAATAAGTTTTGATTTTCATTCAAGGTTTTCTTTTTCTCTATGCAAATTTTCATCTTTTGGGGGAAAAAACTTTCCAGTGACATGAAAGAACTAATTTGAAAACTATATTAAAAAAAATACTTAGAATGCATCCTTAACAAAGCAGCAAAAAAAGTTTTGACCTATGTGCTGAAGTATGACACTTACCTATTACCTTTTTTTTTTTTTTTTTGCTTGGAAAAACTCTATACTGCTATAATTATCCTGGCAGATGTGATGAGGATTTGGTTGTGTCATTTCTTAAAAAAACAAACAGACCCAATGTGTGAAACAATATGCATAATGAGAGAGCCCTGGAGGGAGGAATCATGAAAATCCTGCCACAATCTTCTCTAGAGCTCAGTTTGGAAGGTGGTATGGGTTTTCATCTGCTGTACTGAGGGAAATTGTGACAGGGACTGGCATGTCAGTCTTGGATCTGGGCAGCCCAGTGACCCAACAATTCTTGACTTGCTGTCCTGGCAGGGGCCACCAGTGCTGATGGACCCACCTTCCTCTTCATTCTCTGGAGTCCTAGCTTACTGAGCAGTGCTGGTAGATATCTTGGTAGGCACCATTATAAATTGCCCACAATGCTCTGGACTGATGCTACATGAGGACACTGTGAGTAATGGCAAACAGCTCACATCAACCACCACGGATGATGGAGCTACTGTGATGGTGGCACTGGTAAGCCTGCTGGGGACAGGGCAGTGGTGTCAGAAAAGGCCTGGGAGAGGGGTCCTTACCAGAGATAGTGGCAATCTGGATTTGTATTTTATTCCTCCTAAGATACTTGCTTGGCAGCTATAGACATGTTGCTACTGCTCTGCATGCTTTTCTCCATCTGTGTGAGGGAAATAACCCAAAGCCACTTATCAATTGTAAGATGAAGATGGAGTAACTGCATAGGATTGCAGCCATCATGGCCTGTACAATAGCAACTATTAAAAAAAATTGTTTGCTAAAGTTTCTTTGTTTCCATCTACAAGGTTCCCATCTCAGTTTTATAAGATTCATTGCACTGGCAGGAAATCTTGGAAATATTTATTTTGTAAAAACATTCTAGGATGTTCCAGAACACCTGTCTCAAAGACTATACAGTAGTACCTCGGGTTAAGAACTTAATTCATTCCGGAGGTCCGTTCTTAACCTGAAACCGTTCTTAACTTGAGGTACCACTTTAGCTAATGGGGCCTCCCGCTGCTGCTGCCGTGCCACCACCACACAATTTCTGTTCTCATCCTGAAGCAAAGTTCTTAATCCGAGGTACTATTTCTGGGTTAGTGGAGTCTGTAACCTGAAGCATCTGTAACCTGAAGAGTCTGTAACCCGAGGTACCACTGTATAGGATTAGGTATTACCATTTCCTAATATTTTTATATGCACAGATAGATGTTGTGCAGCATGGCACAGTTGGACAATGTGTATTCTTAATTTTTAAGAGAAACAGGAAAATCTTGATGATGATGATGATTAAAATTTGTATTCTGCCCTATATCTGCAGGTCACAGGAGAGTTCACAGGATAAAATCACAATACAAAAACACAGAATACATGCATCTTGTTAGATCTTGTGTGTCATTCCATTTCATTAGACCTCTGGCAGTGGTGTAAAGAGATGATCTAAGACATTTTGTGTCTAAAGGTGAAAATCCAAAATATATAACCTGGTGGTAAAAATAAAAAACTAAATAACTGACAATTGCAGCCCTTCGATGGCTGCTCAAAATCTGAGGTGGCCTGTTTCACTGTATCTAATGGTAGAACCAACTGTAATTGTAGCTTTATTTCCTTAAGGAATATAGGAAAGACTCAATTTGGTTCTGTTTTTGGGTATTATTCACAATGGGCAAATAATATAATGAAGTCATCAACTGAACAGTACAATGACCACAGCGACTTTGCCCGTACCCCTGCCCAATTAGAAATCTAGTTGCTTAATTTACTGACATACACTTCTCTTTCCATTAAGATATAAGGCTAATATTCATATGATATTACACACACCTTTTGAATTAAATATAAAAACCATAAAAGAAGCCACCCTTGCTTTGCACTAAGTAGAACAGTCTTCCATCTCTCGTAATGATGTCACTTGAAACAAGCTACTGTAATTTGTGAGAAGTAAGGAAATATATTTATTAATTTCCAAAGAAATAATTTGCCACATTGATCTCTTATTTCCCCTCTTGCTACTCCTAGCATGCAACAGCCTTTGGTGGTTGTCTAGTTACATTTAACTAGCCCTATCCCATTGTGCAGGAGGTCAGTAACTGAACATGGTATGGAAAAACTGATTTGTTAATTAATTTAATCATCTCTTCTAATAAAAGCAGGATAAGACTGGCAGAGGAAGCTTGTTATCAATCCGTGGGCGCTGGTAGGCAGTAATTATAGGTAATGATGCTTTTGTCTCATGGCATTCTGAAGATCATCTTGAACTCCTCCTCACAGACAGAGCAAACGGACTGCCATGGTGAATTCTCCTCCCTGGCCTTTCTTTCCCCTCTCTCTAAGGAGAGAAATTACAGCTTGTTAGGTGGAAGCAGCTCATTTGAAGCTTCAATTTTTTTTGAGTGTTCTCTTATTGGAAGCACCAGGTGTGTTGTAGCCATTGCAACAGCTACTATTGCCTCCCATCTCATGTTCAAACTTATATGGCATTCTGCAAGTCTTAGGTTTTCTTTTTTGCTCAAGGGTCAGTGCTTGAAAAGATGGGAAGAGCATCATAACATTAACTCTGTGAGAGTTAGGAGAGTTAGGCTGAGAGGAAGTGATCAGCCTTAGGTTTCAAGTGAGCTTCATGGCTGAGTGGGAATTTGAACCCACGACTCCCAAACCCCAGCCTAACACTTTAGCCACCAGATCACACTGATTCTCAAAACTATCTGTGTTCTTCTTTTTGGGACCATTTCCTTTTGAATGTGCATGGTTCGTTTATACAATTTGTGACTCATCTGGTTGAACACAGAGCTCACCAGTCCTCTATGGCAGCCTAGCAGGGGCTGAATAAACCTCTTTGGGTTTTAAAGATAGTAGAGTTGTTAAGCATCTGGCAGCTCACAATAAATGGGTGGTGGGATGTGATTGGCATAAGTTGTGCAGTGCTACTCTAGTTGTCTTCTCAGAACAGTGCTTCAGTAAATATAACCAAAAAATGCAGAGTGGTCTTGGTAAAGTCAGGTACCTTTCCTGTTCAGAAGACAGCTGCACATGCTATGGGAAGTTAGCTGTGCAGGCTGAATAAGCTGGGCTGGTCCTGCAGTGGACACTACTGATTGTGGATTGCATCCAACTAAGCTTTGTTCACAGCCCACCCACTGAGCCTAAGTCAGTTGTATCCATTGATTTCAACGGGTCTGTTCTAAGTATGGCTCACACTGGCAACAACCCAGTATGCAGGAAAATGATAAGGTTACAGTCAGAGGCGCTGAAACAATGTAATCAGAGAGGTGAGATATTGTGGATCGAGGGCCCGACCCCCGCTATGTGAAATAAACACACAAGGAGACGTGATATAAGGTTAATGAACTTTATTGATTACAGCAGTGAAAAGGTATTGGCTTAGGCATTGGATGACTATAGGAGGTGGGTTTATTCAACAGTAGGTGGAGCCTGTTGATGCTAATCCAACTATAGGCTCACCCCTGATGTCACCGAGGGTCGTGCCATGGCCTCCCGCCAAGCAGGCATCGGACGGAATACACGACCGCCAGATTCCTTTAACAGAATAACCCACGGTAGATAGCATAGGCGATGGCCACACCTAGCCCTTGACACACATGAATCCAATGCCTAACCTACCCACCAATACCACAAAAGTTGTGACGATTGCTACGAGGTAGGCGAAAAAACCAAAAAGCCTAATGCCAAATGGAAAAATTCCTACCAGGCCCCCCAGACAACCGGGGCGACCAACCTAAGGTCCATAGCAAGGCCAAAAAACCTAGACCCTGAGCTAAATGGGAGTGGAGGGTGGGTGACTCGCTGCGGGACGACGACGACTGAGGAGGAGGCGGAGCTGGAGCCGCAGCATTAAGCTGCTAAACACGCCCCCCGGAGACACCTGGTTGGCTGCCTCCGGTGGGCGTGGGCGCCAGCCAGGTGAGGAGGGGCGGGGGCTAAGGCCCCCAGCCAGAGGCGGAGCTCGGGCTCCCGCCCACAACCACTCCCCTCTCTTCCAGGGAGGAGAGTCTTTCCACAAAGACAGTGCACCCATAAGTAAAGGCAACAACATCACTTAAGTCTGAAAGGTTGTGAAAGCATCCCAATTCTTATGATCAGTTCCTATGAGCTGATCATTGGATGAACAAGGATTAGGGACATCTCATCTGTTTCTACTGGCCCAATGAATGGAAACAACTGCTTCAGGCAGCAGAATCCCAAGGAGTCACAATTTCCCTGCCTCTGTCTATTTCTGTACGCCCTTGAAAAGAACTTTGCTCCCAACCAGGATAGGGGTGTGTAAAGTGCACCATTGTTGCCTGTTTCCAATATTAAGAGTCTAAGGTTAGCCAAGGAAGTTCCTCTGGTGCCAACTTTTATATCATTTAGGCTCCATTTAGTTTTCTGAGGTCCATGGCACCTGGCTGCCTGCTCCTTTGAATGGGCCTGGTTGGTACCAAAAGTAAAATTAACCTTGTACAAGAATTTGCATATGACACTGTGGAGAATCGCCCAGCCTTCAAAAATAAATAAAAATAAGCATGAAAAACCAAAATGCCCCCAATGCTGGTTGGTCAGTAAGTTTACATCTACTGCTATGGCTCTTCTGATGTGGTTGCAGAATGAATCTGTCTAAAGAGGGAAGTGTTTGGCACAGAACAACCTAGCACTGACACTTCTTCTGACACAGTGCTCAGCGTCGCGCTGCAAATGCACCAGTGATCACACTTCTCTGCTGTGAAGATAAGCTGGTTGATAGCACATTCAATGTGCAAATAACCAGAGGCACACTGCGGGTCGTGTGGGATCGTGTAGGTCGCTAGAATATTCAGTGTGTTACTGATTCGCAGACAGCTAAAACCTAATTTGACTACTTTGTTTCCATGATACCATATTTTGACCAATAAGGTGTGTGTTTGGGGGGAATAGAATGGTATTATAGGATCCTTTTAGCTCTCCATTTTAGATTATTGCTAGTACAGCAGAGCTGCCCTTTTGCTCCAGCAAAGGCAGCCAGAAATGCTGTTCTCATCCATCGTTACCCAGCTTAGTTAATGCTGTTGACCCTGTAACTGGGGCTATCTGCCACTGCCATTGCTGCCAGGCCAGGCATCAGAATTCTAGCCCAGTCCCTATGTGGCTCACTGAGCCTACACAAATCACTTTGTCTGGAAGGGATGGGGGCAAGAAAGGGTTCAGAAAGGAGAGAGCGCGGCAGTTGGGGGCAGCTGGAAGGAGAAGGAGACAGGGTCCTCAAAGTTGCTCTGGATTGTGTGAGTACAGTGTTGTACCATGGATTGTAGTAGGGAGAAATTAATGGTTTTCAGTGGCAAGCCCACAAAAGTAGCTTATTTTAATAAACGAATAAAAAAAGCAGCACTGCCTATCTGCTTTTCAGTTGAGGGTTTCAGCTGGCTTCATTAATGGCTGAAAACTTTGACTGACTCTTTGCCATTAAACATTTACTCATGGAAAACTTGGACTCCTAGAGCACTCTGGACATGTGTAAGTTATACTAGTGCTTTTCTTCTAGAAAAAAAGCACTGAGTTATACACCCAACATGTTATTACAGGCCATCTGAAAGTTGCAAGTGAGTGTTGGATATGTTCCAGGATGTACTGTCAGTTAACGTGGGACAACAGTCAGGCCCAACAGGTCTGGAAATAGCCCTGCATAGAGTGAAAGTGTGCTCTAGGACATGACCCAGAATCCTTTGTGGTACATAGGACCCATGCTAGACTTTCAAAATCACTCAAGCAAAAAGGTTGATTTAGAAACTGCTCCCTGGAGGTAGGAAGTCTGGAAAAAACTGCTATAACTGGTGATAGTGCAATAAGCAAATAAACAAAATGACAGCTGAATAAATGAATGAATGCCAATGACAAGAGATTCTGGTCCTTTGCACGCATATGATGTGAATAAAGTAGAATATTTTTAAATTAATGCTATCTAACCATGAGTGTGGATGTGTGAAAATGAATGTGTGGGGCCTCCCAAGTGAGCAGTGTATGCATTTCCCCCTCCCTACAAACGAATACACTTTAAACCTACTTTAATTCAAACCATTTGCAACAAATGGCCCCACAGTGAAGTAGATATTTCCTTCCTAAGTGGCTTTCCCTTTCCACTTGGCTAATGTTTAGTTGTATATTCATAAGGAAGAGAAAAGATCTGAGGACCTGTGGCCCAAGTCTATTATGTGCCATTCCATCTGTTTGTGATGAGCCAGAAAGAGCTCTGCGTTAGGTCCTGCCTTATGGCAATCCCTGGTCTGCAGTTGCTATTTTCCCACACTTACTTAAGCTTCCCTGCACATGGACACACACAAAGCAGATGCCGGTGCCACAGCAGGCCTGCAAGGCTCCTCCTGAGTGTGACATATTTTTATATAGCCAGGTCCTTAGGACTTGCTGCCGGCAACACCAACCAAGCAAACACAAAAAGCTGCTTACAGTTGACATCAGACAACCTGAAACTGGTTTATTGATTGTTCGAAGAAAACTAACATGTCAGACCATCGCTTATATACTGTTACCTTGTGACAAAGCCGAATGGATTGATGAACTCTTTATCTATCGATCACCACCATCAATAATTTAATTTATAATTCATTATTATTATTAACTACATTTCACTACCACCCTTTACTCAAGGATCACAGGATGGTTTACAATATAAAAACACAAAAATACATACCATGGTAACAAACAAAAACATCCCCCCAACAGTTTAAAGGGCCATAGAGTGTTTCATTAGCCAAAGGCCGGGTTATAGAGAAATGCTTTTGCTTGGCACCTAAATATATATGATGAACGTTCCAGGAAAGCCTTCCTGTGGAGAGTATTCCACAAATGGGAAGCCACTGCAGAAAGGCCTTTTCTTGTGTTGCGGCCCTCCAGACCTGTTGCAGAGGAGACACACAAGAAAAAACCTCAGATGATGACCTCAGGGTCTGGGTTGATTCATATGGGCAGAGGCGGTCTTTGAGGTATTGTGGTTCTGAGCCATTTAAGGCTTTATAGGTCAAAACCAGCACTTTGAGTTGGGCCCAGAAACTAATTGGCAGCCAGTGCAGTCAGGCTGGGATTGATATAGCATGCTCAAACCGTCTTGCCCTGGTGAGCAACCTGGCCGCTGAATTCTGTACTGTATTGCTGAAGTTTCCGAACTGTCTTCAGAGGCAGCCCTACGTATAACTCATTGCAGTAATCTAACCTAGATATTACCAGAGCATAGACGGCAGAAGTTAGTTTTTCCCTGTCTAGATAGGGGCACGGCTGGGCCACCAGCTGAAGCTGAGGGAAGGCACTGTGCACCACTGAGGCCACCTGAGCCTCAGGTGGCAGCAATGGATCCATAATTTAAATGAAGGCTGTGATGATGCCTTGAAATACTGCTCCAGATGTTACCTGGTTCTTTAGAAGGCTGACAGTTATATTTATACATTTTCTTCAGTAGAAATAAAGCACAATGTGGACAAAAATAAATAGTAACCTTCTATTTTATTTTACTTATTTATTAGATTTGTATGCTGTCTTTCATCCATAGATCTCAGGGTGGTTCGCTGCATAAAAATACAAGAGAAAAACACAAAATGCATAATAAAACAAGAACAAAACAAAACAATAACCCCTGTTCTCCCATCCCTCCAGGATTCAGTAATATTTGGCATGAATTTTCCTGTATATATACAATCAGGTATATGCAATTTCAAAATGGTGGTTATGAGAGAGATCACCCCTGCTGCACAGTAAGCCATATCACCAGAGATGTGACAGGGCTGGAACTCAGCTAGCTATGTGTGGAAATAATTCACAAGCGGTGTGTACGTTCTTGCAGAGGGATCTCCCCCCCCCCCCCAGAGTTCTTTTCCAGCCAGACCTAAAATTCTCCTTAGTTTTACGCTTCTACAAACAAAAAGGAGAGGAAGCCTTGTTCATCCATTAGCAGAAAAGATCACCCTATAATCTGCAGGAAAAATCCAAAATATCACCTCCCCCCCCAATGAGCTAGTTTCCAAGCAAACAAAACTTTTCTTCAAACCAGTTAGTAGGCAAAAATGGAGGCGGAGGAGAGGCAGAGACACAGGAGCAAGGTGGCATTTAGCCAGAGTCTTAAAATGGACTGTACTAGAAGATCTCAGCCTTAATTGGATTAGGTTCTACTTGGGTACTAGATCTCAGCTTGGACCTAAATCTACTGAGGAGACGGCTTTTGTTATGGTTGTGTTTGTTGCTGAGCAGACAGATTACAGAAATAAACCCTTGTGCCCATATGTGGTTGGAATCTGGGGAGTGGAGAAGTTGTTTCTGAAATTTGCCATAATCTCTTCTGTGCTGTGCTGGTTGCGGCTCAGCTTTAACTAACAAACAAACTAACTAACTAGTTGAGTTTATTATTATTAATTATAGTATTTCCTTTTTGGCTAGTCTAAGTGACTGCAAACACTTTTTTTGTACTGTAACTTATATTTGCATGCAAATCCTTGATAAGGTTCTGAAATATTTATAGCTTGTATTTACTTGTTGATCTATGTTGCACTGGAAAAATACAGGATACAGCAACAAAATTGTATAGTCATGTGCATAAAAAGATAGACCTGAGAAAGACAATATCTGAGATGTCTTTGCTTTTTGTGATAACAATACATTATTAAATTTAAGGGCTTGTAAAGTTCTGGACCCGCTGTGGCCAGAATTTATTCAGCACCTGATGTTATTTCAATGTGAAATGAACATTCAACACCACACATCTATTCAGACTGAGTGCTATTCAATAAAGTTCATCACAGTTAAAGAAGTGTGCATTTTCAGAAAGCTGGAGATAATTACGCACTCGCCAGCCTTCATTGACTTGTCTAACAATAAGGAACTTCACTGCAACAGAGTAATTAAAATTATGGCCTGATTTCAGCTTCTATCTTCCACGTTGCTAGGGTTTTAAATTACTTCATTATGTTCATTTCTTTGTATTGAGAGTCTTTTAGGCTTATTGTTTTAGAAGCAAAAGGCATAAATATAGGTTTGTAGTTCTATTTTGAATCCTCCGATTCTTTATGTGTGGATGTTCTAAATCAAACCTGCTAGAACAGAGTACCAAAAGTGACTGCAGCTGCTGGTCACTGTGATGATATTCTTCCTCTGGGCTTCTTCTTCTTCTTCTTCCTCATCTTCTTCTAATCCAAGGTACATCTGTGTACCAGAAAGGTCTCCTGCACAAGCTTCAGGAAACGTATGTGGAAATCATTTATTAACTGGCCTTTGTCTGCAAGACACAAAGGAGGTCATGGGCTTTGCCCTGCCTCTCATTGCTCTTTGTTCTGACTTACAGGTGCCTTTGGCTTAAGTTGTGTTATATTTGATTTGGAGGATTATGCTTTCTTTTTAATATTCTATGTAGCATGGAGTCACAAGCCTGCACACAATTAATCACAGGCTCCTGGAAAGGAAGAGCAGGCTATGCATTTAATTAAACAAACAAACAAACAAAAACAAACAAACAAACAAGCACTCCAAGGGAGATCTGCCACAAAATGTTGCAGTTTGGAGGGTTCCTGTTCAGGATTCAACTTACTCCACTCAATTCCCTTCCTCACAGTTTTTGTTCTCCCTGCCCTGCCCACCTGCAGTCAGTCAGTTAGCAGTCTGTGGCCTCTGAAGAGACTCATCAGGTTGTTTGGGGAGATTTCTCTCAAGAGGTTTTTGTACTTCTGCAAATCTTGGGTTTCTCTCAAGTCTGCCGGTACCTCGTGTGTGTGTGTGTGTGTGTGTGTGTGTGTGTGTACACACACATACATACACCTTTCTGTTTTAGCTACATAGGACCGGCACTTAAGAGAATTGAGATTGCTCTTAGTATATATGTCTTCAAGTCCAGCAACAAAATGTTGCAGTGTATTCCTGATTTGCATTTGTTACCTGACCCTGTGGCTGAAGTGGTTGTGGGGGGCAGGGAATAGCACCAACTGCAGTGCTCCCTGCTCAAACTTTCAGTGGGGAGCACTCCCTGTTCAGTACTCCAATTACTCCATTCTATCCTCCACCCATAGGAACCAAATCCTAGGGGCCCAGGTCCCTTTGCCCCCCCTAAAATGTTTGAGTGGACTGGACCGTTCCAAAGATGATGGGAATTGCAATTCAAATGGTGTGTGTGCATTGCATCATGTGATTGATTATGCAGTGTAGTTTACCTGATCCTCCCCAATATTTTATTCATGTTGGCACTCCTGCTTCCACCTACTGTTTCTTTCTCCCCTAACAGTAGTTCAGCATTTCGTTCTCGCTGACCATTCTCAATTCTTGTTGGGTTGGTTCTGTGCTGTTTTTCAATTTTGTGTGTGTGTGTGTATGTGTGTGTGCGCACATTCTGGTGCCCAATCCCAACTACATTATAATCTTGGATTTTTACATTGTTTTTTATGGGCAGCTCTTGCTTCTGTTTTGAAGACATTTATTTGGAAATGATATATTCACATAGTGGGAGGGTTGTCTGATTTCACCAAAGTTCTCCAATCTCAGGGGCTTGGGGCAGGATGTTGATGGAAATGATACCCTAGTCTCACATGATTCTCCTTGTTCTTTTGCCCATTCTGTCCTTGCTGTGCAGGATGTTATAGAATTGTTCTGATGGACTTGAGAACAGCATTCATCACTTACCCTTTCCAGTCACACTGACTTTCATTCCATTTTGAATACCCGCCCTTTAAATTGGTCACTAGTCCTTTCCATTGCATTTTCCTTTTATATCTTCTTGCTGTTTGGTTTGAGTCTGTTTTATTAGGGTGCAGTGGATTCTTCCCTCCTGCTTAGATGTAGTTTGGGGCTGAGACCTTTACATGTCTTTTAAAATTAACCAGAGCAATTTCAGTTTGTTTATTTTTCATTCAACCTTATTACTGAGTGCAGATGTGTGTGCTGAGTGATTTTTCTTTCTTTTCTCATCATCAGCCACATTATTAAGAACTGCCCACTATGTGCCAGTGTGGTGTAGTGGTTAAGAACAGTAGACTCGTAATCTGGGGAACCGGGTTTGCGTCTCCGCTCCTTCACATGCAGCTGCTGGGTGACCTTGGGCCAGTCACACTTCTTTGAAGTCTCTCAGCCTCACTCACTTCACAGAGTGTTTGTTGTAGGGAGGAAGGGAAAGGGGAATGTTAGCCGCTTTGAGACTCCTTTGGGTAGTGATAAAGTGGGATATCAAATCCAAACTCCTCCTCTTCTTCTTCTGACTCTGATGTGGACTGCTTTACAGACACACTTGCAACAAGCAGCAGCAGTGACTGCCTTTGTGTATCTAGTGACCCGCCCCCCCCCCCCCGCGTTCTGATTAATCTCAGCCTACTATCCAAATTTAAAAAGTAATAATTATTAATGCTGGCATGTGTGCCACTGCCCATTTCAGACAACAGTATCACTCTTTGACAGTAACTCTGCAATCTCTGTCCATTAGCAAGTGCTTTTTTCCTCATTTCTAATTTATCTCCAGGTAGAACAATTAATTAATTAATTGATTAATTGTGTGTGAATGTAATGGTCTTGTGTGGCAATTCTGTCTTCTCTGTCTGGTGGCAAGTCCCCCACCTCCCTGCCACCATTTCTCATCAATATCTGATTATCATAATTATTAGCGAATAAGTATAATTATATTGCTGGTGTGTGTGTGTCACTGCCCATTTCAGATGGCAACAGTTCTTCCCCCCTTTCCTTTAAAACAGTAAATTTATTAGTATTTTCCACACAACAGAAAACAAAAAACGAAAAATGATAATACACAAAACACAAAACCAAACATGAAAAACAAATCCAAATCTTACAAATTAATAGTATAAACACTAAAAAGGAAAACAAATGTTGACTTTCACTAATCCCACAGCACCTCCTTTACCTCTCATTGTATCTTCCTGTTATCCTTATCATCTCAATCCTAGCATCTAAATATATATCCTTCTTTCATATCCTTTCACTTCACAAGGTTATTCCAGACTCAGCCAGATTTCTGTCCTCGAACCTTGTCTTTTAAGGTATTCGTTTAGGCACTCCCATTCCTTTTTCACTACACTTTTTGGTTTTTGTCTTATTATATCTGTCAGTTCTTTTTTTGCAGTTACTGTGTGTTTTCTGCCCATTGCCGAGGTTTCCCCTTATTTCTCATAGATCTCTGACATTATTATTATTCAATAATAACAGCAGCAACAATTATACATTGGGTCTGATCATGAGAGATGTAGTATGTAGTGTTAAGAGCAAGCCATGTGTTAGCCCTGGGGGTGTAGGGCAGCAGGGATATTGCAGTGGCGCCAGCAGCACTGGCCACTTGAGTTCTTGCTAGCAAACTCAGGCACAGGACTAATATGCTGCTGCTGCAGCAGCAGCAATGGCAGCTCCTGTCTCCCCATGGCTCGGAGGCTGCCACTGCCAGCACTTATAGTCAAAGCAAGCAGTCCACTCCCAATATTACCATTAGGAAGGATCTTTCTGTAGAGCAGAAAGCAGCAAGTAATACTTTGCCACTAGCAAAGGGGACCACACTGCAATCTCTTAGTACTGTCCCCTTCAGGACCGTTAAATTGCTTTCAGACAACAGGGAAGAAGATGAATCCCTCTTAGTTCATACCTTTTAGTCGGTCTGTGCATAAAAATAGTGGCTATTAGTTAACAATTGTTTCAGAATTTTCAATTCATTCCGTACTGTTTCCTTACTTTTACCATTATCTTGTGGTTGTTTAGGTTTTTCCGTTTGTTCAGTTTTTACTTCAGTTTACAATTAAATACAATGTTATGCTGTTTGTCTGTGTGGCTTTAAAACTGCCTATAAAATAGAGACCCCTTTCTTTACCCATCTGAAATTTGGCAGGTCTGATCCCTTGGCAGAGGGGAGGATAGTAGAAAGCTAGAAATGTCATGTCAATTGGACAGAAAACATAGAAGTCACAGGCAACAGACGTATATCTGGGTCTCCCACTAAAAACAATGGGAAAGGATAACAATAATGAATGAAATAATATTAAAATATAATGTGATTTTAACAAAAATTCTAATGAATAAGGTTCTAAGAAGTAAAAATAAAATGGAATAAGGAAAAAAACACCACATTTTTTCTTGCATACCCTCTACTTTTCTACAATGTCTTCTTTAACATTCTGTGCACCCCTATGTTATAGATACACCTTATCTTTGCAATAATAGCAGGATAGTTCTCTTGGCGAGCTCCCACCTGTTTCAATGGACCTGGGTGGCTGGTGCCTATACCAGGTTGGGAAATACAACCCTACCTAGTTCCTATGAAATCTGTGCTTATCAGATATGAACTATTACTCTTTTTAAAATGCCCTTACTTGGTTCAGATGTTTCAGGCATTTTGGCCTGGAGGAGCAGGTGGTACTGTTTATCGTCAAAAACCAGTACTGAGATTATACACAACTTAGTCTTTTTCAGAAATGCACAAAATCATGAGCCCGTATAGCTTTTAATGAAAGTGTAGAATTGCACATTGTAATTTTTTTTTATTTGTAAAAAAAGAAAAAAAATGTATATACTGACTGACCATATGAACATGTTCTCATTTCCTCCTCAGGCCTTTGAGCAATTTGCAGCCTTTTGTTAAGACATAAAAGCTCTCTGAGGCTCCTACTTGAGTGCAGAGTTTACCAGCTGCTATCCACTACTAGGCCTCATTAGAGGCCTGCTGTTCTGCTGAGAACCAAACCACATGCTACACCCTCCGTTGTCTGCCTATTAGCCTGTTGCTGCTCCTTAAATTACAAGGTACAATAGCTTGTTCTATTTCTCTGCAGAGAACAACTATTCTTACTCCCATTTCAAGAGGCTCTATATCATGATCTCTCTAACTAATTAAGGTTCGTAGGCAGGCCACAGGTTGCTACAGAGAATTTGTCCCCCTGGTTGATATAATTTCCTCTCTGTTTTCTTTCTTCCCTTAAAGGTTTAATGCTGGTGTATCTCATGGTCGCTGGTGTCTAATAAAAATAAATACAAAAGCATGGTGAAAATAAGAAAAGCAAACTCTGGTTTCAGATCAGGTATTAATGTGAATCTTCCTATACGCACCCGGGGAGGTGAAGCAAAGTCTCAGGATTACTACATGATACATAAACAAGATAGGGTTGCCATGCATCCTCTTTTTCCAGGATATGCCCTCTTTTTCAGGGGTAAAATTTGAGAGAAATTGCATTTATTTGTCTTGAATGGCCATCATAGTGTCCTCTATTTTTGCACTTTAAAATATGGCAATCCTAAACAAGAGGGATAGTCTTTTGTGTTTTTCTTCATCATCTATACTGTTGATTGCTTTATAAAATAGCTGTTGTGGCCGGATGTGTACAAGTTACCATGGAGGAGTGTCTGTCCCTTCATGTCTAGATCATCATCGTTGGAGGTCATAATTGTGGCATCCATTTTTGTTTTCATCTCCATTTTCCTGATGAAGTATAATGTTTGCATCAACTGTCACAAAAATAAGAATGCTGAAGTGAATAATGTTTGTTTTCAGACTAGGGGCAGATAAAGCAACTCCATGTTTCACTCTGGTTCCAAACAGGGACAAAACTGTGGTAGATTTAAAGTGTGAAAGAGTAGCTTCTATAGACCTGACCGTTTGAAGATTTGATAGCTTCTTTCAGCACTAAGGCTAGCGGCACAAAACAATAACTTGTGGTTGCTTTTTAAATTGTCTATTTTTAAAAACAGGTGGTTTAAAAACTTTTTTAATCTGCAAAGGTTACTGCAGCATTTTGTTTATTTTGCTCTTTTCATTTTACAGTTGGTTGGGAAACTGTGTGATTTGCTTCTCAGAAGTAGCTGGTTTCTTCCATAACTCCAACATGGATGTGCAATTCATACTTGTTATAATGGTGGGTTTTGTGTGTGTGATAAGACACCTGTCTGCTAGGAACTAGGATGGAACAACTAAATTGTTTTAGATGGATCAACAAACAGCTGTCAGATAGCGTAATTTGGTTTTCTTGATTTGGAAAGGGATCTTATTCACTGGCTATGTTGCCTGTCCCCTGATAAGCTCAAGCGCATTATATTGTACACAATAGCATGATGAATGCTTGTTGATTGGAATGATTCTGTGTAGTGACAAAGATACAGCCTCCCTCCATTGTCTGCCCTCCTTTTGCAAATCATAATGTTAAGAAAACTAACCCCAGGGAAGAAGAGACAAATGCTGGACAAGTAAGAATGTGGATGCACTAGCTATATAGGAAGCTAGAATTTTCAAAGGGTGTTGGATAATAAGTTTTGAATCTATGCTAATTGTAATGCTTTGTTACCAATGCAGTACAATTTGCTTAAAACATACCTTCCCTTAGTATGTGCACTGAAAACGAACCAGATGCCTACTCTATTAGTCATTATCTGCCATTGCTGTCAAAGAATGTATTCTGGGAAGCAAAATGGGGGCCTGTGTTGCTGTGAGACTGACAAGGCAAGATGAGGGGAGAAAACATTCATTTTTCAGCTGGTTTATGCACAAAGAAACTCCTTGTTGAACAACAGGTTGTCAACAGTTCCTTTTCACAGAACAGAGCAGGAAGAACTTTCTTTGTTGACGCAGGATGCAATCTAGTTAGGTCTGTGATGTGGGTACATTATTCCTCATATTGGGTGGAAGAAGCAGAGCAGTGGGCAGGCAGAGAAAATTTTATCAGGGGGTACAAAGTTTATTAGGGACGTGGGTGGCGCTGTGGGTAAAACCTCAGCGCCTAGGGCTTGCCGATCGTCAGGTCGGTGGTTCGAATCCCCGCGGCGGGGTGCGCTCCCGTTGCTTGGTCCCAGCGCCTGCCAACCTAGCAGTTCAAAAGCACCCCCAGGTGCAAGTAGATAAATAGGGACTGCTTACTAGTGGGAAGGTAAACAGTGTTTCCGTGTGCTGCGCTGGCTTGCCAGATGCAGCTTGTCACACTGGCCATGTGACCTGGAAGTGTCTGCGGACAGCGCTGGCTCCTGGCCTATAGAGTGAGATGAGCGCACAACCCTAGAGTCTATCAAGACTGGCCCGTACGGGCAGGGGTACCTTTACCTTTACCTTACAAAGTTTATTTGGGGCCCCTTCCCTTCTCCATGAGTCAATCTGTTTTTATCCACTACAGTTTTATGTCATGAGCCTGTAAGGTCTAAAAGGGCATGGAAGACGAGAGAGGGTGGAGTGGAAGGTGACATAAACACACAGGTAAAAGATGTCACATATGACAAAACTCCATGGGCTTCATTTCTTGTTTTGGCTGTCAAATTTAGTTCCAGGAGGTCTTTAATTTAATGTCAGGCAAGTGAGCTTTGCACATTCAACACGATCTGACTATCTTATTTCAGACATACCATGAAGAGAACAACCAATACAGTTTTGCA